>NW_027478209.1:37500-42500 GCF_051020975.1 Osmia lignaria lignaria | reverse complement strand
CGCCGGCACGGTAAAACTTAGACTGAAAATATCGTCGAACATATCCTTTCATTTTATAACGTTCTATACATGAAAATTAATAAATTAACATGCAGGACATAATAAATTCACATTCTCATGTAAATCATGGGTTTAATTAATATTTTAAAAAATTTTAAAACCGCCCAGAACCGATGAGATGAAAATATTAAAACGATATTTTTGCATTTTCTTACGGTAAAACATTAACAAATAAGCGACTATAGCAATATAAAACTCCATTTGTAATTTAATTAATCAAAATTAATATTTTTTTTTGATTTTTCAGCGATCCAGAACCGATGAGACGAAAACATTAAAACGATATTTTTGCATTTTCTTACGACAAAACATTAACAAATACGAGACTATAACAATATAAAACTACATATGTAATTTAATTAATCAAAATTAATAATTTTTTTTGATTTTTCAGTGATCCAGAACCGATAAGTCGAAAATTTTAACAATCATATTTTTGCATTCTGTACCGTGGATCCATCGTTAAACGCTATTAAACTAACGTCCGTGATGGTATAAATGCAGATTTTCGCTCCGTTTAGCCAAAATAACGAACTATAGGTGCGCTCCGAAATATTTCAAAGTCCCAGCGGCGTATTGCTTCGCCTCTTAGAACCGATTAGTCGAAAATTTTAACAATCATATTTTTGCATTCTGTACCGTGGATCGATCGTTAAACGCTATTAAACTAGCGTCCGTGATGGTATAAATGCAGATTTTCGCTCCGTTTAGCCAAAATAACGAACTTTAGGTGCGCTCCGAAATATTTCAAAGTCCCAGCGGCGTATTGCTTCGCCTCTTAGAACCGATTAGTCGAAAATTTTAACAATCATATTTTTGCATTCTGTACCGTGGATCCATCGTTAAACGCTATTAAACTAACGTCCGTGATGGTATAAATGCAGATTTTCGCTCCGTTTAGCCAAAATAACGAACTTTAGGTGCGCTCCGAAATATTTCAAAGTCCCAGCGGCGTATTGCTTCGCCTCTTAGAACCGATTAGTCGAAAATTTTAACAATCATATTTTTGCATTCTGTACCGTGGATCGATCGTTAAACGCTATTAAACTAACGTCCGTAATGGTATAAATGCAGATTTTCGCTCCGTTTAGCCAAAATAACGAACTTTAGGTGCGCTCCGAAATATTTCAAAGTCCCAGCGGCGTATTGCTTCGCCTCTTAGAACCGATTAGTCGAAAATTTTAACAATCATATTTTTGCATTCTGTACCGTGGATCGATCGTTAAACGCTATTAAACTAACGTCCGTGATGGTATAAATGCAGATTTTCGCTCCGTTTAGCCAAAATAACGAACTTTAGGTGCGCTCCGAAATATTTCAAAGTCCCAGCGGCGTATTGCTTCGCCTCTTAGAACCGATTAGTCGAAAATTTTAACAATCATATTTTTGCATTCTGTACCGTGGATCGATCGTTAAACGCTATTAAACTAACGTCCGTGATGGTATAAATGCAGATTTTCGCTCCGTTTAGCCAAAATAACGAACTATAGGTGCGCTCCGAAATATTTCAAAGTCCCAGCGGCGTATTGCTTCGCCTCTTAGAACCGATTAGTCGAAAATTTTAACAATCATATTTTTGCATTCTGTACCGTGGATCGATCGTTAAACGCTATTAAACTAGCGTCCGTGATGGTATAAATGCAGATTTTCGCTCCGTTTAGCCAAAATAACGAACTTTAGGTGCGCTCCGAAATATTTCAAAGTCCCAGCGGCGTATTGCTTCGCCTCTTAGAACCGATTAGTCGAAAATTTTAACAATCATATTTTTGCATTCTGTACCGTGGATCGATCGTTAAACGCTATTAAACTAGCGTCCGTGATGGTATAAATGCAGATTTTCGCTCCGTTTAGCCAAAATAACGAACTTTAGGTGCGCTCCGAAATATTTCAAAGTCCCAGCGGCGTATTGCTTCGCCTCTTAGAACCGATTAGTCGAAAATTTTAACAATCATATTTTTGCATTCTGTACCGTGGATCCATCGTTAAACGCTATTAAACTAACGTCCGTGATGGTATAAATGCAGATTTTCGCTCCGTTTAGCCAAAATAACGAACTTTAGGTGCGCTCCGAAATATTTCAAAGTCCCAGCGGCGTATTGCTTCGCCTCTTAGAACCGATTAGTCGAAAATTTTAACAATCATATTTTTGCATTCTGTACCGTGGATCGATCGTTAAACGCTATTAAACTAACGTCCGTGATGGTATAAATGCAGATTTTCGCTCCGTTTAGCCAAAATAACGAACTTTAGGTGCGCTCCGAAATATTTCAAAGTCCCAGCGGCGTATTGCTTCGCCTCTTAGAACCGATTAGTCGAAAATTTTAACAATCATATTTTTGCATTCTGTACCGTGGATCGATCGTTAAACGCTATTAAACTAACGTCCGTGATGGTATAAATGCAGATTTTCGCTCCGTTTAGCCAAAATAACGAACTTTAGGTGCGCTCCGAAATATTTCAAAGTCCCAGCGGCGTATTGCTTCGCCTCTTAGAACCGATTAGTCGAAAATTTTAACAATCATATTTTTGCATTCTGTACCGTGGATCCATAGTTAAACGCTATTAAACTAACGTCCGTGATGGTATAAATGCAGATTTTCGCTCCGTTTAGCCAAAATAACGAACTTTAGGTGCGCTCCGAAATATTTCAAAGTCCCAGCGGCGTATTGCTTCGCCTCTTAGAACCGATTAGTCGAAAATTTTAACAATCATATTTTTGCATTCTGTACCGTGGATCCATAGTTAAACGCTATTAAACTAACGTCCGTGATGGTATAAATGCAGATTTTCGCTCCGTTTAGCCAAAATAACGAACTTTAGGTGCGCTCCGAAATATTTCAAAGTCCCAGCGGCGTATTGCTTCGCCTCTTAGAACCGATTAGTCGAAAATTTTAACAATCATATTTTTGCATTCTGTACCGTGGATCCATCGTTAAACGCTATTAAACTAACGTCCGTGATGGTATAAATGCAGATTTTCGCTCCGTTTAGCCAAAATAACGAACTTTAGGTGCGCTCCGAAATATTTCAAAGTCCCAGCGGCGTATTGCTTCGCCTCTTAGAACCGATTAGTCGAAAATTTTAACAATCATATTTTTGCATTCTGTACCGTGGATCGATCGTTAAACGCTATTAAACTAGCGTCCGTGATGGTATAAATGCAGATTTTCGCTCCGTTTAGCCAAAATAACGAACTTTAGGTGCGCTCCGAAATATTTCAAAGTCCCAGCGGCGTATTGCTTCGCCTCTTAGAACCGATTAGTCGAAAATTTTAACAATCATATTTTTGCATTCTGTACCGTGGATCCATCGTTAAACGCTATTAAACTAACGTCCGTGATGGTATAAATGCAGATTTTCGCTCCGTTTAGCCAAAATAACGAACTTTAGGTGCGCTCCGAAATATTTCAAAGTCCCAGCGGCGTATTGCTTCGCCTCTTAGAACCGATTAGTCGAAAATTTTAACAATCATATTTTTGCATTCTGTACCGTGGATCGATCGTTAAACGCTATTAAACTAACGTTCGTGATGGTATAAATGCAGATTTTCGCTCCGTTTAGCCAAAATAACGAACTTTAGGTGCGCTCCGAAATATTTCAAAGTCCCAGCGGCGTATTGCTTCGCCTCTTAGAACCGATTAGTCGAAAATTTTAACAATCATATTTTTGCATTCTGTACCGTGGATCGATCGTTAAACGCTATTAAACTAACGTCCGTGATGGTATAAATGCAGATTTTCGCTCCGTTTAGCCAAAATAACGAACTTTAGGTGCGCTCCGAAATATTTCAAAGTCCCAGCGGCGTATTGCTTCGCCTCTTAGAACCGATTAGTCGAAAATTTTAACAATCATATTTTTGCATTCTGTACCGTGGATCCATAGTTAAACGCCTTAAACTAACGTCCGTGATGGTATAAATGCAGATTTTCGCTCCGTTTAGCCAAAATAACGAACTTTAGGTGCGCTCCGAAATATTTCAAAGTCCCAGCGGCGTATTGCTTCGCCTCTTAGAACCGATTAGTCGAAAATTTTAACAATCATATTTTTGCATTCTGTACCGTGGATCGATCGTTAAACGCTATTAAACTAACGTCCGTGATGGTATAAATGCAGATTTTCGCTCCGTTTAGCCAAAATAACGAACTTTAGGTGCGCTCCGAAATATTTCAAAGTCCCAGCGGCGTATTGCTTCGCCTCTTAGAACCGATTAGTCGAAAATTTTAACAATCATATTTTTGCATTCTGTACCGTGGATCGATCGTTAAACGCTATTAAACTAGCGTCCGTGATGGTATAAATGCAGATTTTCGCTCCGTTTAGCCAAAATAACGAACTTTAGGTGCGCTCCGAAATATTTCAAAGTCCCAGCGGCGTATTGCTTCGCCTCTTAGAACCGATTAGTCGAAAATTTTAACAATCATATTTTTGCATTCTGTACCGTGGATCGATCGTTAAACGCTATTAAACTAGCGTCCGTGATGGTATAAATGCAGATTTTCGCTCCGTTTAGCCAAAATAACGAACTTTAGGTGCGCTCCGAAATATTTCAAAGTCCCAGCGGCGTATTGCTTCGCCTCTTAGAACCGATTAGTCGAAAATTTTAACAATCATATTTTTGCATTCTGTACCGTGGATCCATCGTTAAACGCTATTAAACTAACGTCCGTGATGGTATAAATGCAGATTTTCGCTCCGTTTAGCCAAAATAACGAACTTTAGGTGCGCTCCGAAATATTTCAAAGTCCCAGCGGCGTATTGCTTCGCCTCTTAGAACCGATTAGTCGAAAATTTTAACAATCATATTTTTGCATTCTGTACCGTGGATCGATCGTTAAACGCTATTAAACTAACGTTCGTGATGGTATAAATGCAGATTTTCGCTCCGTTTAGCCAAAATAACGAACTTTAGGTGCGCTCCGAAATATTTCAAAGTCCCAGCG
>NW_027478209.1:27500-30000 GCF_051020975.1 Osmia lignaria lignaria | reverse complement strand
TCCCTTCTTTTCGAGCGCCACGGAAGCAAGAGGAAAAGCAAGAGCGAGAGAACATTTCGCGTATACTTCATTTAACAATTTTAACCAACACGCGATGTACTCCACACACCTCTTAGATTTAACAACTGCTTTTCTCTTCTTCTCCCCTTAGCGCAAGGGTAAACCCCATTTGTCTCTTCTTTGGAACGCAACAAAACTTTCGAGGACTGGACGACCGAGCGATGGTCGCGCGGTCTTCGCTTATCTTTAACAAACGAAGTAGTCCGTATGTATTCTAAATGTTGAAGCCTCCTAGAGCTTTAAGCCATGCGAGACATTGAAATGCTGTTTTAACGGGAGCATGCATAATTGCTGCAAACATACTTTTATCACAAGTTCTAGCCACGCCACGGAGGCTTCGAAGTTCCTTCACCATTCGCTTTCCTCTCTTTTGTTACACAGTTTCAGACTACGATCAGGGGTACCGAAACGCTGTATTGATTGTAAACAACCATTTTTATCTTGGAGCGGAGCGTTCCTTTACTCGTTAGATTTGTCTTGTCGCGTGTGTATTCGCTTTTTCGACGCTTTTTAACCATTTAACTTGTTTAGCGAAGCTAAACGCACAGACAGACAAAAAAAAAGGAACAGCATCGCGCGTCAAACAGCGACGACCCATCTGAAGCGATCTTTCATTTATACACCGTTTGTAAACAGAGAGATGTATAAAGCGCGGGGAATCATTCGAAACCCTGGGGCTATTCGAGCTTGCATTTCAGCAAATTATCATCTCAAACATTTCACTCGTTTGCTTTTTCTAAATTTATAGGAGAGCTTCTTTCGTTTATTTTTGACACACCTTTCGTAAATATCGTTTCTGGCAACGTCGGGAGCGTGGATTTCTACAAGTGAACAATCGCGCCGATCCGATAACTTCCAGCAGGATGGAGAATCTTTATAGATTATCTTCCGAGAACTCGGTGCTTTCACGGGCGGTCGTTTATAAATTTTAACGAACGACTCGCGCGCCGTGACGCACTTGCGCTAGTTCGAAGAGATATTTCGAAATTTGTTTCTCTCCTTTAACGGCCTGCATTTAGTGTATCGGTTGCGATTTTCGTCACATCGTTTCCACGACAAACGCCGACGAACTGCCCAACTATCGCTCGTACGTTGCGACTCTTTCTTTGTTTATCGTTCATTCATTCTTTCAATTTCGTTCGATAATCCCGCTCCGAAACGTTCTACTTTCGTTGAACGACGGCGAGATGTTTAGAAAGAAATGAATTACTCTTTTTTCGAGAAGCAAACGCAAGCAGTCTTTTGTTAAGAAAACGACCCTCAGCCAGGCGTGGTCCAGGAATTGTATCCGTGGACCGCAATGTGCGTTCGAAATGTCGATGTTCATGTGTCCTGCAGTTCACACGTTGACGCGCAATTAGCTGCGTTCTTCATCGACCCACGAGCCAAGTGATCCACCGTTCAGGGTAATCGTAAAATTTTGTATTTCAAACTCTTTAGATCTTTAGAGTGTTATTTTCATTATTAACACGCATCACATTCGATACCCACATCACTCTCCCACCCGGCGCGTGCGGGAGAGCGAATTCGGGCGTCGCCAACGTATTTGTTTGTTTGTTCGATCGTTGACGACACGATCGCGTCCAAGGACGGAAACCGTCGGAGAAACGCCCAGTGGCACGCTCCTCTCGACGGTCGGGCGTAAAGTACATTTAAAAACCTTGAAAAGTACGAACGCACACAAGGAATGCGAGCGCGCGTCCTGTCGCTGAATCGTGGGTTGCGAGATTCGAACAGACACACGGCCGGCGACGATCGGTCTAACTAATGGACACATAGTTTTTCAAAGACTCGCTATCGTCGCTTCTCAGCCGGTCCGTAAACAACACACATCGATCAGGCGGACGCACGAATCTTACCACGGTGCGTGTTTCGTAGATTCCAGGTTACCCGCAAGTACCTCTCTCTCCCTCTCGAAAGAGGAATCTCGATCCGTCCTTTTTGGACAATGGAGAAATCTTTTTATCGCAACACGGATGGCAAAGAAACAACCAAAGCGTAGGAGCGTGGGGACGAGAGCGACGAAAAGAACGTCGCGAAAACAAAGTTTCGACGGTTGCTCGTTCTAATACATCGTAGTTTCAACTCTCTCAGTTTTAACCACTCCTAGACGCTTCGTAAACTTTTAACAATTCTTCGCCTCCGCGAGTTTCATTTCGAATAGAGCGAACGCAACACGGACCAAAAAAACTCCGGTGATGCCAGATCATTTAGCAAAGATCAGACGGCGGGTCATCTGTATTCCTTTTCTCTCTTTTTTATATCTTTCCATTTAACTAGGGTGTCGCAACGACGGGTACATTTATATATTTATATATATTGTATTTCAATTTTAATGATCCTTCACTTTCGGTTTGTAATAATATGATCCTTCTTTCATTTCGATCCTTCATATTGTAGGTTAACCAACAGAAGTTTGTTTTTTTACGACTTGTATTTT
>NW_027478209.1:22500-25000 GCF_051020975.1 Osmia lignaria lignaria | reverse complement strand
ATAGAGGCCAAATATTCTCCTCCTCCTCTCATAAAGCACGAAAATCACTTTCACGCCGTGCATCCATCGTGCAAGCACGTAGACCACACACGCTGGACAATATAATAAAAGATAGCGCGGACAGTGGCATGCTATACAAATCGAGAAAGCGCGTACAGTGATCATGCTGGTCATTTTGCCACCAAATTTTATAATCTTTATCATTAGAGCGGGCCCACCAACCTCGTCTCTGTACTTTATACATTTCTCCTCCATCTGCACACACCTTTTCAAACATTAACGGAGAGAGTTCCTTGGACTTGCTTTAAATGTACATATTAGATATGTTGGAATCTCTCTCCTTTAGAAGTTTCCCCAGCCTTAAAACTTCTTTCATTTTTACTCCTCTCTCCATACTTATTTTCCTCTCTGAACGTATCAGAGAGGATTTTATTTCTGACACCTCTTGACTTTTCTTAAATTCAGGGACGTAATTTTGTTCATAATTCAGTGGACTTTTGTGTATTTTATACTTTAAATATTTCCAAACAGTCTCCCTTCTAAAAGTGATAGAACGAATTTTCGTCTAACACTACTTTCTTGGTTCAAAAATTTTATACAATCTTATAACTTTTTCAGTTTTAACAAATTTTGGTTACAGACAGTTGATGCTCAGTTTGTACAAGTATGCAACATTTATAAGTGCATACAGGTCACCAGCCTTATATTACAAGGCTCACCACATATGGGCCATTCGGTCTTAGACACCGACCCGTGGTAATGCTGTGTGGAGATTAATAATAATCCGCAACGGAAAACCGGAACGAGAATAGTCGAGAAAGTATATTCTCGAGGAGCGGTAGACTGCTTTTCAACCGAAGTCATAAAAGAGCCACACGCTCGACGCTACTCCCGACCGGTCCGAGCGAACCGAAAGTGCCTTCCTATAAATACCGAACGGCCGGCCGCTAGGTCGGCGACGCATGGGCTTACGCCCAGGCGTATGCCTGTGCAAACCGCCGTGAGAGCGTACCATCCCGCCGGCACGGTAAAACTTAGACTGAAAATATCGTCGAACATATCCTTTCATTTTATAACGTTCTATACATGAAAATTAATAAATTAACATGCAGGACATAATAAATTCACATTCTCATGTAAATCATGGGTTTAATTAATATTTTAAAAAATTTTAAAACCGCCCAGAACCGATGAGATGAAAATATTAAAACGATATTTTTGCATTTTCTTACGGTAAAACATTAACAAATAAGCGACTATAGCAATATAAAACTCCATTTGTAATTTAATTAATCAAAATTAATATTTTTTTTTGATTTTTCAGCGATCCAGAACCGATGAGACGAAAACATTAAAACGATATTTTTGCATTTTCTTACGACAAAACATTAACAAATACGAGACTATAACAATATAAAACTACATATGTAATTTAATTAATCAAAATTAATAATTTTTTTTGATTTTTCAGTGATCCAGAACCGATAAGTCGAAAATTTTAACAATCATATTTTTGCATTCTGTACCGTGGATCCATCGTTAAACGCTATTAAACTAACGTCCGTGATGGTATAAATGCAGATTTTCGCTCCGTTTAGCCAAAATAACGAACTATAGGTGCGCTCCGAAATATTTCAAAGTCCCAGCGGCGTATTGCTTCGCCTCTTAGAACCGATTAGTCGAAAATTTTAACAATCATATTTTTGCATTCTGTACCGTGGATCGATCGTTAAACGCTATTAAACTAGCGTCCGTGATGGTATAAATGCAGATTTTCGCTCCGTTTAGCCAAAATAACGAACTTTAGGTGCGCTCCGAAATATTTCAAAGTCCCAGCGGCGTATTGCTTCGCCTCTTAGAACCGATTAGTCGAAAATTTTAACAATCATATTTTTGCATTCTGTACCGTGGATCCATCGTTAAACGCTATTAAACTAACGTCCGTGATGGTATAAATGCAGATTTTCGCTCCGTTTAGCCAAAATAACGAACTTTAGGTGCGCTCCGAAATATTTCAAAGTCCCAGCGGCGTATTGCTTCGCCTCTTAGAACCGATTAGTCGAAAATTTTAACAATCATATTTTTGCATTCTGTACCGTGGATCGATCGTTAAACGCTATTAAACTAACGTCCGTGATGGTATAAATGCAGATTTTCGCTCCGTTTAGCCAAAATAACGAACTTTAGGTGCGCTCCGAAATATTTCAAAGTCCCAGCGGCGTATTGCTTCGCCTCTTAGAACGATTAGTCGAAAATTTTAACAATCATATTTTGCATTCTGTACCGTGGATCGATCGTTAAAACGCTATTAAACTAGCGTCCGTGATGGTATAAATGCAGATTTTCGCTCCGTTTAGCCAAAATAACGAACTTTAGGTGCGCTCCGAAATATTTCAAAGTCCCAGCGGCGTATTGCTTCGCCTCTTAGAACCGATTAGTCGAAAATTTTAACAATCTATTTTTGCATTCTGTACCGTGGATCCATCGTTAAACGCTATTA
>NW_027478209.1:12500-15000 GCF_051020975.1 Osmia lignaria lignaria | reverse complement strand
CTCCGCTTAATAATATGCTTAAATTCAGCGGGTAATCTCGCCTACTCTGAGGTCGTCAATTTCTTTGGTTTCATCGAAAGGTGAATAATGATGCTCGATGCAAAAAAAAAAAAAATAAACGAAAAGAAGCAAAAAAGCAAACACGTAGAGAAACTGTGCGTGAATCAACCTTTCGCATATTCAATTTTTCCTCCTCTCTCGTTTCAAAATGTTTGTATTTATCGTTCGATGAAACGAGCACAAGAGGGAAAAAAAAGTTGAGACACGACGTTCCCATAATTTTCGTGTTATTTCCTTTTTGCTTCAAACATTTTGCGGACTGCAGCTTCGTCGTATTGCTTTTATCAATTTTTAACAATTTCAAAGCGAAGACAACTCGCAAGACGATCCATTTCGTCTCGGTTCAATTTTAACGTCCGTCCGTATTATTTTTTGTTCCACAAGAGATTTCGAATAGGTTTCTTTATTTATCATCCCTTCTTTTCGAGCGCCACGGAAGCAAGAGGAAAAGCAAGAGCGAGAGAACATTTCGCGTATACTTCATTTAACAATTTTAACCAACACGCGATGTACTCCACACACCTCTTAGATTTAACAACTGCTTTTCTCTTCTTCTCCCCTTAGCGCAAGGGTAAACCCCATTTGTCTCTTCTTTGGAACGCAACAAAACTTTCGAGGACTGGACGACCGAGCGATGGTCGCGCGGTCTTCGCTTATCTTTAACAAACGAAGTAGTCCGTATGTATTCTAAATGTTGAAGCCTCCTAGAGCTTTAAGCCATGCGAGACATTGAAATGCTGTTTTAACGGGAGCATGCATAATTGCTGCAAACATACTTTTATCACAAGTTCTAGCCACGCCACGGAGGCTTCGAAGTTCCTTCACCATTCGCTTTCCTCTCTTTTGTTACACAGTTTCAGACTACGATCAGGGGTACCGAAACGCTGTATTGATTGTAAACAACCATTTTTATCTTGGAGCGGAGCGTTCCTTTACTCGTTAGATTTGTCTTGTCGCGTGTGTATTCGCTTTTTCGACGCTTTTTAACCATTTAACTTGTTTAGCGAAGCTAAACGCACAGACAGACAAAAAAAAAGGAACAGCATCGCGCGTCAAACAGCGACGACCCATCTGAAGCGATCTTTCATTTATACACCGTTTGTAAACAGAGAGATGTATAAAGCGCGGGGAATCATTCGAAACCCTGGGGCTATTCGAGCTTGCATTTCAGCAAATTATCATCTCAAACATTTCACTCGTTTGCTTTTTCTAAATTTATAGGAGAGCTTCTTTCGTTTATTTTTGACACACCTTTCGTAAATATCGTTTCTGGCAACGTCGGGAGCGTGGATTTCTACAAGTGAACAATCGCGCCGATCCGATAACTTCCAGCAGGATGGAGAATCTTTATAGATTATCTTCCGAGAACTCGGTGCTTTCACGGGCGGTCGTTTATAAATTTTAACGAACGACTCGCGCGCCGTGACGCACTTGCGCTAGTTCGAAGAGATATTTCGAAATTTGTTTTTCTCCTTTAACGGCCTGCATTTAGTGTATCGGTTGCGATTTTCGTCACATCGTTTCCACGACAAACGCCGACGAACTGCCCAACTATCGCTCGTACGTTGCGACTCTTTCTTTGTTTATCGTTCATTCATTCTTTCAATTTCGTTCGATAATCCCGCTCCGAAACGTTCTACTTTCGTTGAACGACGGCGAGATGTTTAGAAAGAAATGAATTACTCTTTTTTCGAGAAGCAAACGCAAGCAGTCTTTTGTTAAGAAAACGACCCTCAGCCAGGCGTGGTCCAGGAATTGTATCCGTGGACCGCAATGTGCGTTCGAAATGTCGATGTTCATGTGTCCTGCAGTTCACACGTTGACGCGCAATTAGCTGCGTTCTTCATCGACCCACGAGCCAAGTGATCCACCGTTCAGGGTAATCGTAAAATTTTGTATTTCAAACTCTTTAGATCTTTAGAGTGTTATTTTCATTATTAACACGCATCACATTCGATACCCACATCACTCTCCCACCCGGCGCGTGCGGGAGAGCGAATTCGGGCGTCGCCAACGTATTTGTTTGTTTGTTTGTTCGATCGTTGACGACACGATCGCGTCCAAGGACGGAAACCGTCGGAGAAACGCCCAGTGGCACGCTCCTCTCGACGGTCGGGCGTAAAGTACATTTAAAAACCTTGAAAAGTACGAACGCACACAAGGAATGCGAGCGCGCGTCCTGTCGCTGAATCGTGGGTTGCGAGATTCGAACAGACACACGGCCGGCGACGATCGGTCTAACTAATGGACACATAGTTTTTCAAAGACTCGCTATCGTCGCTTCTCAGCCGGTCCGTAAACAACACACATCGATCAGGCGGACGCACGAATCTTACCACGGTGCGTGTTTCGTAGATTCCAGGTTACCCGCAAGTACCTCTCTCTCCCTCTCGAAAGAGGAATCTCGATCCGTCCTTTTTGGACAATGGAGAAATCTTTT
>NW_027478209.1:2500-7500 GCF_051020975.1 Osmia lignaria lignaria | reverse complement strand
CAGCGGCGTATTGCTTCGCCTCTTAGAACCGATTAGTCGAAAATTTTAACAATCATATTTTTGCATTCTGTACCGTGGATCCATCGTTAAACGCTATTAAACTAACGTCCGTGATGGTATAAATGCAGATTTTCGCTCCGTTTAGCCAAAATAACGAACTTTAGGTGCGCTCCGAAATATTTCAAAGTCCCAGCGGCGTATTGCTTCGCCTCTTAGAACCGATTAGTCGAAAATTTTAACAATCATATTTTTGCATTCTGTACCGTGGATCCATCGTTAAACGCTATTAAACTAACGTCCGTGATGGTATAAATGCAGATTTTCGCTCCGTTTAGCCAAAATAACGAACTTTAGGTGCGCTCCGAAATATTTCAAAGTCCCAGCGGCGTATTGCTTCGCCTCTTAGAACCGATTAGTCGAAAATTTTAACAATCATATTTTTGCATTCTGTACCGTGGATCGATCGTTAAACGCTATTGAACTAACGTCCGTGATGGTATAAATGCAGATTTTCGCTCCGTTTAGCCAAAATAACGAACTTTAGGTGCGCTCCGAAATATTTCAAAGTCCCAGCGACGTATTGCTTCGCCTCTTAGAACCGATTAGTCGAAAATTTTAACAATCATATTTTTGCATTCTGTACCGTGGATCCATCGTTAAACGCTATTAAACTAACGTCCGTGATGGTATAAATGCAGATTTTCGCTCCGTTTAGCCAAAATAACGAACTTTAGGTGCGCTCCGAAATATTTCAAAGTCCCAGCGGCGTATTGCTTCGCCTCTTAGAACCGATTAGTCGAAAATTTTAACAATCATATTTTTGCATTCTGTACCGTGGATCGATCGTTAAACGCTATTGAACTAACGTCCGTGATGGTATAAATGCAGATTTTCGCTCCGTTTAGCCAAAATAACGAACTTTAGGTGCGCTCCGAAATATTTCAAAGTCCCAGCGACGTATTGCTTCGCCTCTTAGAACCGATTAGTCGAAAATTTTAACAATCATATTTTTGCATTCTGTACCGTGGATCCATCGTTAAACGCTATTAAACTAACGTCCGTGATGGTATAAATGCAGATTTTCGCTCCGTTTAGCCAAAATAACGAACTTTAGGTGCGCTCCGAAATATTTCAAAGTCCCAGCGGCGTATTGCTTCGCCTCTTAGAACCGATTAGTCGAAAATTTTAACAATCATATTTTTGCATTCTGTACCGTGGATCCATCGTTAAACGCTATTAAACTAACGTCCGTGATGGTATAAATGCAGATTTTCGCTCCGTTTAGCCAAAATAACGAACTTTAGGTGCGCTCCGAAATATTTCAAAGTCCCAGCGGCGTATTGCTTCGCCTCTTAGAACCGATTAGTCGAAAATTTTAACAATCATATTTT
Organism: Osmia lignaria lignaria; assembly: GCF_051020975.1. NCBI lineage: Eukaryota > Metazoa > Arthropoda > Insecta > Hymenoptera > Megachilidae > Osmia > Osmia lignaria. The sequence goes on along the minus strand of NW_027478209.1, from coordinate 6,109 downwards.
TGCATTCTGTACCGTGGATCCATCGTTAAACGCTATTAAACTAACGTCCGTGATGGTATAAATGCAGATTTTCGCTCCGTTTAGCCAAAATAACGAACTTTAGGTGCGCTCCGAAATATTTCAAAGTCCCAGCGGCGTATTGCTTCGCCTCTTAGAACCGATTAGTCGAAAATTTTAACAATCATATTTTTGCATTCTGTACCGTGGATCCATCGTTAAACGCTATTAAACTAACGTCCGTGATGGTATAAATGCAGATTTTCGCTCCGTTTAGCCAAAATAACGAACTTTAGGTGCGCTCCGAAATATTTCAAAGTCCCAGCGGCGTATTGCTTCGCCTCTTAGAACCGATTAGTCGAAAATTTTAACAATCATATTTTTGCATTCTGTACCGTGGATCCATCGTTAAACGCTATTGAACTAACGTCCGTGATGGTATAAATGCAGATTTTCGCTCCGTTTAGCCAAAATAACGAACTTTAGGTGCGCTCCGAAATATTTCAAAGTCCCAGCGGCGTATTGCTTCGCCTCTTAGAACCGATTAGTCGAAAATTTTAACAATCATATTTTTGCATTCTGTACCGTGGATCCATCGTTAAACGCTATTAAACTAACGTCCGTGATGGTATAAATGCAGATTTTCGCTCCGTTTAGCCAAAATAACGAACTTTAGGTGCGCTCCGAAATATTTCAAAGTCCCAGCGGCGTATTGCTTCGCCTCTTAGAACCGATTAGTCGAAAATTTTAACAATCATATTTTTGCATTCTGTACCGTGGATCCATCGTTAAACGCTATTAAACTAACGTCCGTGATGGTATAAATGCAGATTTTCGCTCCGTTTAGCCAAAATAACGAACTTTAGGTGCGCTCCGAAATATTTCAAAGTCCCAGCGGCGTATTGCTTCGCCTCTTAGAACCGATTAGTCGAAAATTTTAACAATCATATTTTTGCATTCTGTACCGTGGATCCATCGTTAAACGCTATTGAACTAACGTCCGTGATGGTATAAATGCAGATTTTCGCTCCGTTTAGCCAAAATAACGAACTTTAGGTGCGCTCCGAAATATTTCAAAGTCCCAGCGGCGTATTGCTTCGCCTCTTAGAACCGATTAGTCGAAAATTTTAACAATCATATTTTTGCATTCTGTACCGTGGATCGATCGTTAAACGCTATTGAACTAACGTCCGTGATGGTATAAATGCAGATTTTCGCTCCGTTTAGCCAAAATAACGAACTTTAGGTGCGCTCCGAAATATTTCAAAGTCCCAGCGGCGTATTGCTTCGCCTCTTAGAACCGATTAGTCGAAAATTTTAACAATCATATTTTTGCATTCTGTACCGTGGATCCATCGTTAAACGCTATTAAACTAACGTCCGTGATGGTATAAATGCAGATTTTCGCTCCGTTTAGCCAAAATAACGAACTTTAGGTGCGCTCCGAAATATTTCAAAGTCCCAGCGGCGTATTGCTTCGCCTCTTAGAACCGATTAGTCGAAAATTTTAACAATCATATTTTTGCATTCTGTACCGTGGATCGATCGTTAAACGCTATTGAACTAACGTCCGTGATGGTATAAATGCAGATTTTCGCTCCGTTTAGCCAAAATAACGAACTTTAGGTGCGCTCCGAAATATTTCAAAGTCCCAGCGGCGTATTGCTTCGCCTCTTAGAACCGATTAGTCGAAAATTTTAACAATCATATTTTTGCATTCTGTACCGTGGATCCATCGTTAAACGCTATTAAACTAACGTCCGTGATGGTATAAATGCAGATTTTCGCTCCGTTTAGCCAAAATAACGAACTTTAGGTGCGCTCCGAAATATTTCAAAGTCCCAGCGGCGTATTGCTTCGCCTCTTAGAACCGATTAGTCGAAAATTTTAACAATCATATTTTTGCATTCTGTACCGTGGATCCATCGTTAAACGCTATTAAACTAACGTCCGTGATGGTATAAATGCAGATTTTCGCTCCGTTTAGCCAAAATAACGAACTTTAGGTGCGCTCCGAAATATTTCAAAGTCCCAGCGGCGTATTGCTTCGCCTCTTAGAACCGATTAGTCGAAAATTTTAACAATCATATTTTTGCATTCTGTACCGTGGATCCATCGTTAAACGCTATTGAACTAACGTCCGTGATGGTATAAATGCAGATTTTCGCTCCGTTTAGCCAAAATAACGAACTTTAGGTGCGCTCCGAAATATTTCAAAGTCCCAGCGGCGTATTGCTTCGCCTCTTAGAACCGATTAGTCGAAAATTTTAACAATCATATTTTTGCATTCTGTACCGTGGATCCATCGTTAAACGCTATTAAACTAACGTCCGTGATGGTATAAATGCAGATTTTCGCTCCGTTTAGCCAAAATAACGAACTTTAGGTGCGCTCCGAAATATTTCAAAGTCCCAGCGGCGTATTGCTTCGCCTCTTAGAACCGATTAGTCGAAAATTTTAACAATCATATTTTTGCATTCTGTACCGTGGATCGATCGTTAAACGCTATTGAACTAACGTCCGTGATGGTATAAATGCAGATTTTCGCTCCGTTTAGCCAAAATAACGAACTTTAGGTGCGCTCCGAAATATTTCAAAGTCCCAGCGGCGTATTGCTTCGCCTCTTAGAACCGATTAGTCGAAAATTTTAACAATCATATTTTTGCATTCTGTACCGTGGATCGATCGTTAAACGCTATTGAACTAACGTCCGTGATGGTATAAATGCAGATTTTCGCTCCGTTTAGCCAAAATAACGAACTTTAGGTGCGCTCCGAAATATTTCAAAGTCCCAGCGGCGTATTGCTTCGCCTCTTAGAACCGATTAGTCGAAAATTTTAACAATCATATTTTTGCATTCTGTACCGTGGATCCATCGTTAAACGCTATTAAACTAACGTCCGTGATGGTATAAATGCAGATTTTCGCTCCGTTTAGCCAAAATAACGAACTTTAGGTGCGCTCCGAAATATTTCAAAGTCCCAGCGGCGTATTGCTTCGCCTCTTAGAACCGATTAGTCGAAAATTTTAACAATCATATTTTTGCATTCTGTACCGTGGATCGATCGTTAAACGCTATTGAACTAACGTCCGTGATGGTATAAATGCAGATTTTCGCTCCGTTTAGCCAAAATAACGAACTTTAGGTGCGCTCCGAAATATTTCAAAGTCCCAGCCGCGTATTGCTTTGCCCCGAAATTTTTCAAAGTTCCAGCGGCGTGTTGCTTTCAAAGTGCCTCCCTCTAAATACCGATCGGCAGGCCGCTAGGTCGGCGACGCACGGGCTTACGCCCAGGCGTATACGGGGGCAAATCGCCGTGAGAGCGTGCGATTTTGACTTTCGCAATAAGATAGTCTCCTTTATGAAAAGGAGCGTACACGTCTCCCAAAAAAAAAAACAGTTTCATGACGATCAATGTAGTTCTTGATCGAAATGTATCATAGGACGAAGATTTTATCGAAAAGTACGAACTTTGGCGACGCATCGAAATTTTTCAAAGTTCCAACGGCGTGTTGCTTTCAAAGTGCCTCCCTCTAAATACCGATCGGCAGGCCGCTAGGTCGGCGACGCACGGGCTTACGCCCAGGCGTATACGGGGGCAAATCGCCGTG
>NW_027478208.1:87500-99661 GCF_051020975.1 Osmia lignaria lignaria | reverse complement strand
ACTTTGGCGACGCATCGAAATTTTTCAAAGTTCCAACGGCGTGTTGCTTTCAAAGTGCCTCCCTCTAAATACCGATCGGCAGGCCGCTAGGTCGGCGACGCACGGCTTACGCCCAGGCGTATACGGGGGCAAATCGCCGTGAGAGCGTGCGATTTTGACTTTCGCAATAAGATAGTCTCCTTTATGAAAAGGAGCGTACACGTCTCCCAAAAAAAAAAAACAGTTTCATGACGATCAATGTAGTTCTTGATCGAAATGTATCATAGGACGAAGATTTTATCGAAAAGTACGAACTTTGGCGACGCATCGAAATTTTTCAAAGTTCCAACGGCGTGTTGCTTTCAAGTGCCTCCCTCTAAATACCGATCGGCAGGCCGCTAGGTCGGCGACGCACGGGCTTACGCCCAGGCGTATACGGGGGCAAATCGCCGTGAGAGCGTGCGATTTTGACTTTCGCAATAAGATAGTCTCCTTTATGAAAAGGAGCGTACACGTCTCCCAAAAAAAAAAACAGTTTCATGACGATCAATGTAGTTCTTGATCGAAATGTATCATAGGACGAAGATTTTATCGAAAAGTACGAACTTTGGCGACGCATCGAAATTTTTCAAAGTTCCAACGGCGTGTTGCTTTCAAAGTGCCTCCCTCTAAATACCGATCGGCAGGCCGCTAGGTCGGCGACGCACGGGCTTACGCCCAGGCGTATACGGGGGCAAATCGCCGTGAGAGCGTGCGATTTTGACTTTCGCAATAAGATAGTCTCCTTTATGAAAAGGAGCGTACACGTCTCCCAAAAAAAAAAACAGTTTCATGACGATCAATGTAGTTCTTGATCGAAATGTATCATAGGACGAAGATTTTATCGAAAAGTACGAACTTTGGCGACGCATCGAAATTTTTCAAAGTTCCAACGGCGTGTTGCTTTCAAAGTGCCTCCCTCTAAATACCGATCGGCAGGCCGCTAGGTCGGCGACGCACGGGCTTACGCCCAGGCGTATACGGGGGCAAATCGCCGTGAGAGCGTGCGATTTTGACTTTCGCAATAAGATAGTCTCCTTTATGAAAAGGAGCGTACACGTCTCCCAAAAAAAAAAACAGTTTCATGACGATCAATGTAGTTCTTGATCGAAATGTATCATAGGACGAAGATTTTATCGAAAAGTACGAACTTTGGCGACGCATCGAAATTTTTCAAAGTTCCAACGGCGTGTTGCTTTCAAAGTGCCTCCCTCTAAATACCGATCGGCAGGCCGCTAGGTCGGCGACGCACGGGCTTACGCCCAGGCGTATACGGGGGCAAATCGCCGTGAGAGCGTGCGATTTTGACTTTCGCAATAAGATAGTCTCCTTTATGAAAAGGAGCGTACACGTCTCCCAAAAAAAAAAACAGTTTCATGACGATCAATGTAGTTCTTGATCGAAATGTATCATAGGACGAAGATTTTATCGAAAAGTACGAACTTTGGCGACGCATCGAAATTTTTCAAAGTTCCAACGGCGTGTTGCTTTCAAAGTGCCTCCCTCTAAATACCGATCGGCAGGCCGCTAGGTCGGCGACGCACGGGCTTACGCCCAGGCGTATACGGGGGCAAATCGCCGTGAGAGCGTGCGATTTTGACTTTCGCAATAAGATAGTCTCCTTTATGAAAAGGAGCGTACACGTCTCCCAAAAAAAAAAACAGTTTCATGACGATCAATGTAGTTCTTGATCGAAATGTATCATAGGACGAAGATTTTATCGAAAAGTACGAACTTTGGCGACGCATCGAAATTTTTCAAAGTTCCAACGGCGTGTTGCTTTCAAAGTGCCTCCCTCTAAATACCGATCGGCAGGCCGCTAGGTCGGCGACGCACGGGCTTACGCCCAGGCGTATACGGGGGCAAATCGCCGTGAGAGCGTGCGATTTTGACTTTCGCAATAAGATAGTCTCCTTTATGAAAAGGAGCGTACACGTCTCCCAAAAAAAAAAACAGTTTCATGACGATCAATGTAGTTCTTGATCGAAATGTATCATAGGACGAAGATTTTATCGAAAAGTACGAACTTTGGCGACGCATCGAAATTTTTCAAAGTTCCAACGGCGTGTTGCTTTCAAAGTGCCTCCCTCTAAATACCGATCGGCAGGCCGCTAGGTCGGCGACGCACGGGCTTACGCCCAGGCGTATACGGGGGCAAATCGCCGTGAGAGCGTGCGATTTTGACTTTCGCAATAAGATAGTCTCCTTTATGAAAAGGAGCGTACACGTCTCCCAAAAAAAAAAACAGTTTCATGACGATCAATGTAGTTCTTGATCGAAATGTATCATAGGACGAAGATTTTATCGAAAAGTACGAACTTTGGCGACGCATCGAAATTTTTCAAAGTTCCAACGGCGTGTTGCTTTCAAAGTGCCTCCCTCTAAATACCGATCGGCAGGCCGCTAGGTCGGCGACGCACGGGCTTACGCCCAGGCGTATACGGGGGCAAATCGCCGTGAGAGCGTGCGATTTTGACTTTCGCAATAAGATAGTCTCCTTTATGAAAAGGAGCGTACACGTCTCCCAAAAAAAAAAACAGTTTCATGACGATCAATGTAGTTCTTGATCGAAATGTATCATAGGACGAAGATTTTATCGAAAAGTACGAACTTTGGCGACGCATCGAAATTTTTCAAAGTTCCAACGGCGTGTTGCTTTCAAAGTGCCTCCCTCTAAATACCGATCGGCAGGCCGCTAGGTCGGCGACGCACGGGCTTACGCCCAGGCGTATACGGGGGCAAATCGCCGTGAGAGCGTGCGATTTTGACTTTCGCAATAAGATAGTCTCCTTTATGAAAAGGAGCGTACACGTCTCCCAAAAAAAAAAACAGTTTCATGACGATCAATGTAGTTCTTGATCGAAATGTATCATAGGACGAAGATTTTATCGAAAAGTACGAACTTTGGCGACGCATCGAAATTTTTCAAAGTTCCAACGGCGTGTTGCTTTCAAAGTGCCTCCCTCTAAATACCGATCGGCAGGCCGCTAGGTCGGCGACGCACGGGCTTACGCCCAGGCGTATACGGGGGCAAATCGCCGTGAGAGCGTGCGATTTTGACTTTCGCAATAAGATAGTCTCCTTTATGAAAAGGAGCGTACACGTCTCCCAAAAAAAAAAACAGTTTCATGACGATCAATGTAGTTCTTGATCGAAATGTATCATAGGACGAAGATTTTATCGAAAAGTACGAACTTTGGCGACGCATCGAAATTTTTCAAAGTTCCAACGGCGTGTTGCTTTCAAAGTGCCTCCCTCTAAATACCGATCGGCAGGCCGCTAGGTCGGCGACGCACGGGCTTACGCCCAGGCGTATACGGGGGCAAATCGCCGTGAGAGCGTGCGATTTTGACTTTCGCAATAAGATAGTCTCCTTTATGAAAAGGAGCGTACACGTCTCCCAAAAAAAAAAACAGTTTCATGACGATCAATGTAGTTCTTGATCGAAATGTATCATAGGACGAAGATTTTATCGAAAAGTACGAACTTTGGCGACGCATCGAAATTTTTCAAAGTTCCAACGGCGTGTTGCTTTCAAAGTGCCTCCCTCTAAATACCGATCGGCAGGCCGCTAGGTCGGCGACGCACGGGCTTACGCCCAGGCGTATACGGGGGCAAATCGCCGTGAGAGCGTGCGATTTTGACTTTCGCAATAAGATAGTCTCCTTTATGAAAAGGAGCGTACACGTCTCCCAAAAAAAAAAACAGTTTCATGACGATCAATGTAGTTCTTGATCGAAATGTATCATAGGACGAAGATTTTATCGAAAAGTACGAACTTTGGCGACGCATCGAAATTTTTCAAAGTTCCAACGGCGTGTTGCTTTCAAAGTGCCTCCCTCTAAATACCGATCGGCAGGCCGCTAGGTCGGCGACGCACGGGCTTACGCCCAGGCGTATACGGGGGCAAATCGCCGTGAGAGCGTGCGATTTTGACTTTCGCAATAAGATAGTCTCCTTTATGAAAAGGAGCGTACACGTCTCCCAAAAAAAAAAACAGTTTCATGACGATCAATGTAGTTCTTGATCGAAATGTATCATAGGACGAAGATTTTATCGAAAAGTACGAACTTTGGCGACGCATCGAAATTTTTCAAAGTTCCAACGGCGTGTTGCTTTCAAAGTGCCTCCCTCTAAATACCGATCGGCAGGCCGCTAGGTCGGCGACGCACGGGCTTACGCCCAGGCGTATACGGGGGCAAATCGCCGTGAGAGCGTGCGATTTTGACTTTCGCAATAAGATAGTCTCCTTTATGAAAAGGAGCGTACACGTCTCCCAAAAAAAAAAAACAGTTTCATGACGATCAATGTAGTTCTTGATCGAAATGTATCATAGGACGAAGATTTTATCGAAAAGTACGAACTTTGGCGACGCATCGAAATTTTTCAAAGTTCCAACGGCGTGTTGCTTTCAAAGTGCCTCCCTCTAAATACCGATCGGCAGGCCGCTAGGTCGGCGACGCACGGGCTTACGCCCAGGCGTATACGGGGGCAAATCGCCGTGAGAGCGTGCGATTTTGACTTTCGCAATAAGATAGTCTCCTTTATGAAAAGGAGCGTACACGTCTCCCAAAAAAAAAAACAGTTTCATGACGATCAATGTAGTTCTTGATCGAAATGTATCATAGGACGAAGATTTTATCGAAAAGTACGAACTTTGGCGACGCATCGAAATTTTTCAAAGTTCCAACGGCGTGTTGCTTTCAAAGTGCCTCCCTCTAAATACCGATCGGCAGGCCGCTAGGTCGGCGACGCACGGGCTTACGCCCAGGCGTATACGGGGGCAAATCGCCGTGAGAGCGTGCGATTTTGACTTTCGCAATAAGATAGTCTCCTTTATGAAAAGGAGCGTACACGTCTCCCAAAAAAAAAAACAGTTTCATGACGATCAATGTAGTTCTTGATCGAAATGTATCATAGGACGAAGATTTTATCGAAAAGTACGAACTTTGGCGACGCATCGAAATTTTTCAAAGTTCCAACGGCGTGTTGCTTTCAAAGTGCCTCCCTCTAAATACCGATCGGCAGGCCGCTAGGTCGGCGACGCACGGGCTTACGCCCAGGCGTATACGGGGGCAAATCGCCGTGAGAGCGTGCGATTTTGACTTTCGCAATAAGATAGTCTCCTTTATGAAAAGGAGCGTACACGTCTCCCAAAAAAAAAAACAGTTTCATGACGATCAATGTAGTTCTTGATCGAAATGTATCATAGGACGAAGATTTTATCGAAAAGTACGAACTTTGGCGACGCATCGAAATTTTTCAAAGTTCCAACGGCGTGTTGCTTTCAAAGTGCCTCCCTCTAAATACCGATCGGCAGGCCGCTAGGTCGGCGACGCACGGGCTTACGCCCAGGCGTATACGGGGGCAAATCGCCGTGAGAGCGTGCGATTTTGACTTTCGCAATAAGATAGTCTCCTTTATGAAAAGGAGCGTACACGTCTCCCAAAAAAAAAAACAGTTTCATGACGATCAATGTAGTTCTTGATCGAAATGTATCATAGGACGAAGATTTTATCGAAAAGTACGAACTTTGGCGACGCATCGAAATTTTTCAAAGTTCCAACGGCGTGTTGCTTTCAAAGTGCCTCCCTCTAAATACCGATCGGCAGGCCGCTAGGTCGGCGACGCACGGGCTTACGCCCAGGCGTATACGGGGGCAAATCGCCGTGAGAGCGTGCGATTTTGACTTTCGCAATAAGATAGTCTCCTTTATGAAAAGGAGCGTACACGTCTCCCAAAAAAAAAAACAGTTTCATGACGATCAATGTAGTTCTTGATCGAAATGTATCATAGGACGAAGATTTTATCGAAAAGTACGAACTTTGGCGACGCATCGAAATTTTTCAAAGTTCCAACGGCGTGTTGCTTTCAAAGTGCCTCCCTCTAAATACCGATCGGCAGGCCGCTAGGTCGGCGACGCACGGGCTTACGCCCAGGCGTATACGGGGGCAAATCGCCGTGAGAGCGTGCGATTTTGACTTTCGCAATAAGATAGTCTCCTTTATGAAAAGGAGCGTACACGTCTCCCAAAAAAAAAAACAGTTTCATGACGATCAATGTAGTTCTTGATCGAAATGTATCATAGGACGAAGATTTTATCGAAAAGTACGAACTTTGGCGACGCATCGAAATTTTTCAAAGTTCCAACGGCGTGTTGCTTTCAAAGTGCCTCCCTCTAAATACCGATCGGCAGGCCGCTAGGTCGGCGACGCACGGGCTTACGCCCAGGCGTATACGGGGGCAAATCGCCGTGAGAGCGTGCGATTTTGACTTTCGCAATAAGATAGTCTCCTTTATGAAAAGGAGCGTACACGTCTCCCAAAAAAAAAAACAGTTTCATGACGATCAATGTAGTTCTTGATCGAAATGTATCATAGGACGAAGATTTTATCGAAAAGTACGAACTTTGGCGACGCATCGAAATTTTTCAAAGTTCCAACGGCGTGTTGCTTTCAAAGTGCCTCCCTCTAAATACCGATCGGCAGGCCGCTAGGTCGGCGACGCACGGGCTTACGCCCAGGCGTATACGGGGGCAAATCGCCGTGAGAGCGTGCGATTTTGACTTTCGCAATAAGATAGTCTCCTTTATGAAAAGGAGCGTACACGTCTCCCAAAAAAAAAAACAGTTTCATGACGATCAATGTAGTTCTTGATCGAAATGTATCATAGGACGAAGATTTTATCGAAAAGTACGAACTTTGGCGACGCATCGAAATTTTTCAAAGTTCCAACGGCGTGTTGCTTTCAAAGTGCCTCCCTCTAAATACCGATCGGCAGGCCGCTAGGTCGGCGACGCACGGGCTTACGCCCAGGCGTATACGGGGGCAAATCGCCGTGAGAGCGTGCGATTTTGACTTTCGCAATAAGATAGTCTCCTTTATGAAAAGGAGCGTACACGTCTCCCAAAAAAAAAAACAGTTTCATGACGATCAATGTAGTTCTTGATCGAAATGTATCATAGGACGAAGATTTTATCGAAAAGTACGAACTTTGGCGACGCATCGAAATTTTTCAAAGTTCCAACGGCGTGTTGCTTTCAAAGTGCCTCCCTCTAAATACCGATCGGCAGGCCGCTAGGTCGGCGACGCACGGGCTTACGCCCAGGCGTATACGGGGGCAAATCGCCGTGAGAGCGTGCGATTTTGACTTTCGCAATAAGATAGTCTCCTTTATGAAAAGGAGCGTACACGTCTCCCAAAAAAAAAAACAGTTTCATGACGATCAATGTAGTTCTTGATCGAAATGTATCATAGGACGAAGATTTTATCGAAAAGTACGAACTTTGGCGACGCATCGAAATTTTTCAAAGTTCCAACGGCGTGTTGCTTTCAAAGTGCCTCCCTCTAAATACCGATCGGCAGGCCGCTAGGTCGGCGACGCACGGGCTTACGCCCAGGCGTATACGGGGGCAAATCGCCGTGAGAGCGTGCGATTTTGACTTTCGCAATAAGATAGTCTCCTTTATGAAAAGGAGCGTACACGTCTCCCAAAAAAAAAAACAGTTTCATGACGATCAATGTAGTTCTTGATCGAAATGTATCATAGGACGAAGATTTTATCGAAAAGTACGAACTTTGGCGACGCATCGAAATTTTTCAAAGTTCCAACGGCGTGTTGCTTTCAAAGTGCCTCCCTCTAAATACCGATCGGCAGGCCGCTAGGTCGGCGACGCACGGGCTTACGCCCAGGCGTATACGGGGGCAAATCGCCGTGAGAGCGTGCGATTTTGACTTTCGCAATAAGATAGTCTCCTTTATGAAAAGGAGCGTACACGTCTCCCAAAAAAAAAAACAGTTTCATGACGATCAATGTAGTTCTTGATCGAAATGTATCATAGGACGAAGATTTTATCGAAAAGTACGAACTTTGGCGACGCATCGAAATTTTTCAAAGTTCCAACGGCGTGTTGCTTTCAAAGTGCCTCCCTCTAAATACCGATCGGCAGGCCGCTAGGTCGGCGACGCACGGGCTTACGCCCAGGCGTATACGGGGGCAAATCGCCGTGAGAGCGTGCGATTTTGACTTTCGCAATAAGATAGTCTCCTTTATGAAAAGGAGCGTACACGTCTCCCAAAAAAAAAAACAGTTTCATGACGATCAATGTAGTTCTTGATCGAAATGTATCATAGGACGAAGATTTTATCGAAAAGTACGAACTTTGGCGACGCATCGAAATTTTTCAAAGTTCCAACGGCGTGTTGCTTTCAAAGTGCCTCCCTCTAAATACCGATCGGCAGGCCGCTAGGTCGGCGACGCACGGGCTTACGCCCAGGCGTATACGGGGGCAAATCGCCGTGAGAGCGTGCGATTTTGACTTTCGCAATAAGATAGTCTCCTTTATGAAAAGGAGCGTACACGTCTCCCAAAAAAAAAAACAGTTTCATGACGATCAATGTAGTTCTTGATCGAAATGTATCATAGGACGAAGATTTTATCGAAAAGTACGAACTTTGGCGACGCATCGAAATTTTTCAAAGTTCCAACGGCGTGTTGCTTTCAAAGTGCCTCCCTCTAAATACCGATCGGCAGGCCGCTAGGTCGGCGACGCACGGGCTTACGCCCAGGCGTATACGGGGGCAAATCGCCGTGAGAGCGTGCGATTTTGACTTTCGCAATAAGATAGTCTCCTTTATGAAAAGGAGCGTACACGTCTCCCAAAAAAAAAAACAGTTTCATGACGATCAATGTAGTTCTTGATCGAAATGTATCATAGGACGAAGATTTTATCGAAAAGTACGAACTTTGGCGACGCATCGAAATTTTTCAAAGTTCCAACGGCGTGTTGCTTTCAAAGTGCCTCCCTCTAAATACCGATCGGCAGGCCGCTAGGTCGGCGACGCACGGGCTTACGCCCAGGCGTATACGGGGGCAAATCGCCGTGAGAGCGTGCGATTTTGACTTTCGCAATAAGATAGTCTCCTTTATGAAAAGGAGCGTACACGTCTCCCAAAAAAAAAAACAGTTTCATGACGATCAATGTAGTTCTTGATCGAAATGTATCATAGGACGAAGATTTTATCGAAAAGTACGAACTTTGGCGACGCATCGAAATTTTTCAAAGTTCCAACGGCGTGTTGCTTTCAAAGTGCCTCCCTCTAAATACCGATCGGCAGGCCGCTAGGTCGGCGACGCACGGGCTTACGCCCAGGCGTATACGGGGGCAAATCGCCGTGAGAGCGTGCGATTTTGACTTTCGCAATAAGATAGTCTCCTTTATGAAAAGGAGCGTACACGTCTCCCAAAAAAAAAAACAGTTTCATGACGATCAATGTAGTTCTTGATCGAAATGTATCATAGGACGAAGATTTTATCGAAAAGTACGAACTTTGGCGACGCATCGAAATTTTTCAAAGTTCCAACGGCGTGTTGCTTTCAAAGTGCCTCCCTCTAAATACCGATCGGCAGGCCGCTAGGTCGGCGACGCACGGGCTTACGCCCAGGCGTATACGGGGGCAAATCGCCGTGAGAGCGTGCGATTTTGACTTTCGCAATAAGATAGTCTCCTTTATGAAAAGGAGCGTACACGTCTCCCAAAAAAAAAAACAGTTTCATGACGATCAATGTAGTTCTTGATCGAAATGTATCATAGGACGAAGATTTTATCGAAAAGTACGAACTTTGGCGACGCATCGAAATTTTTCAAAGTTCCAACGGCGTGTTGCTTTCAAAGTGCCTCCCTCTAAATACCGATCGGCAGGCCGCTAGGTCGGCGACGCACGGGCTTACGCCCAGGCGTATACGGGGGCAAATCGCCGTGAGAGCGTGCGATTTTGACTTTCGCAATAAGATAGTCTCCTTTATGAAAAGGAGCGTACACGTCTCCCAAAAAAAAAAACAGTTTCATGACGATCAATGTAGTTCTTGATCGAAATGTATCATAGGACGAAGATTTTATCGAAAAGTACGAACTTTGGCGACGCATCGAAATTTTTCAAAGTTCCAACGGCGTGTTGCTTTCAAAGTGCCTCCCTCTAAATACCGATCGGCAGGCCGCTAGGTCGGCGACGCACGGGCTTACGCCCAGGCGTATACGGGGGCAAATCGCCGTGAGAGCGTGCGATTTTGACTTTCGCAATAAGATAGTCTCCTTTATGAAAAGGAGCGTACACGTCTCCCAAAAAAAAAAACAGTTTCATGACGATCAATGTAGTTCTTGATCGAAATGTATCATAGGACGAAGATTTTATCGAAAAGTACGAACTTTGGCGACGCATCGAAATTTTTCAAAGTTCCAACGGCGTGTTGCTTTCAAAGTGCCTCCCTCTAAATACCGATCGGCAGGCCGCTAGGTCGGCGACGCACGGGCTTACGCCCAGGCGTATACGGGGGCAAATCGCCGTGAGAGCGTGCGATTTTGACTTTCGCAATAAGATAGTCTCCTTTATGAAAAGGAGCGTACACGTCTCCCAAAAAAAAAAACAGTTTCATGACGATCAATGTAGTTCTTGATCGAAATGTATCATAGGACGAAGATTTTATCGAAAAGTACGAACTTTGGCGACGCATCGAAATTTTTCAAAGTTCCAACGGCGTGTTGCTTTCAAAGTGCCTCCCTCTAAATACCGATCGGCAGGCCGCTAGGTCGGCGACGCACGGGCTTACGCCCAGGCGTATACGGGGGCAAATCGCCGTGAGAGCGTGCGATTTTGACTTTCGCAATAAGATAGTCTCCTTTATGAAAAGGAGCGTACACGTCTCCCAAAAAAAAAAACAGTTTCATGACGATCAATGTAGTTCTTGATCGAAATGTATCATAGGACGAAGATTTTATCGAAAAGTACGAACTTTGGCGACGCATCGAAATTTTTCAAAGTTCCAACGGCGTGTTGCTTTCAAAGTGCCTCCCTCTAAATACCGATCGGCAGGCCGCTAGGTCGGCGACGCACGGGCTTACGCCCAGGCGTATACGGGGGCAAATCGCCGTGAGAGCGTGCGATTTTGACTTTCGCAATAAGATAGTCTCCTTTATGAAAAGGAGCGTACACGTCTCCCAAAAAAAAAAACAGTTTCATGACGATCAATGTAGTTCTTGATCGAAATGTATCATAGGACGAAGATTTTATCGAAAAGTACGAACTTTGGCGACGCATCGAAATTTTTCAAAGTTCCAACGGCGTGTTGCTTTCAAAGTGCCTCCCTCTAAATACCGATCGGCAGGCCGCTAGGTCGGCGACGCACGGGCTTACGCCCAGGCGTATACGGGGGCAAATCGCCGTGAGAGCGTGCGATTTTGACTTTCGCAATAAGATAGTCTCCTTTATGAAAAGGAGCGTACACGTCTCCCAAAAAAAAAAACAGTTTCATGACGATCAATGTAGTTCTTGATCGAAATGTATCATAGGACGAAGATTTTATCGAAAAGTACGAACTTTGGCGACGCATCGAAATTTTTCAAAGTTCCAACGGCGTGTTGCTTTCAAAGTGCCTCCCTCTAAATACCGATCGGCAGGCCGCTAGGTCGGCGACGCACGGGCTTACGCCCAGGCGTATACGGGGGCAAATCGCCGTGAGAGCGTGCGATTTTGACTTTCGCAATAAGATAGTCTCCTTTATGAAAAGGAGCGTACACGTCTCCCAAAAAAAAAAACAGTTTCATGACGATCAATGTAGTTCTTGATCGAAATGTATCATAGGACGAAGATTTTATCGAAAAGTACGAACTTTGGCGACGCATCGAAATTTTTCAAAGTTCCAACGGCGTGTTGCTTTCAAAGTGCCTCCCTCTAAATACCGATCGGCAGGCCGCTAGGTCGGCGACGCACGGGCTTACGCCCAGGCGTATACGGGGGCAAATCGCCGTGAGAGCGTGCGATTTTGACTTTCGCAATAAGATAGTCTCCTTTATGAAAAGGAGCGTACACGTCTCCCAAAAAAAAAAACAGTTTCATGACGATCAATGTAGTTCTTGATCGAAATGTATCATAGGACGAAGATTTTATCGAAAAGTACGAACTTTGGCGACGCATCGAAATTTTTCAAAGTTCCAACGGCGTGTTGCTTTCAAAGTGCCTCCCTCTAAATACCGATCGGCAGGCCGCTAGGTCGGCGACGCACGGGCTTACGCCCAGGCGTATACGGGGGCAAATCGCCGTGAGAGCGTGCGATTTTGACTTTCGCAATAAGATAGTCTCCTTTATGAA
>NW_027478208.1:80000-82500 GCF_051020975.1 Osmia lignaria lignaria | reverse complement strand
TGCCAACGACGTCTGGTGTAGCCGTTTCTTGAGGAGTTTCTCGAAAAGTTTCCCAACGACGGAGAGGAGACAGATAGGCCTATACGACTTTGGGTTTCTTTCATCTTTGTCCGCCCCTTTCAGCAGGATTCGGAGAGAACCCTCTTTCCATGCTGATGGGAAAACACCCCATCGGAGACATCCGTTGAACAATCGTACTATTTCACCGGGGATAGTACGTACTGAAGCTTTGAGTGCACGGACCTCGACGAGGTCCGGCCCTGGTGCCTTATTATTCTTGAATGTCCTCACGGCTGCCATTACCTCTCCCTCTGTGAAGGGCGGGGTGTCCTCTGTGTCCGGTGCGGATTTTGCATCTTCTCTGATATCGCGTTGCGCGGGTGTGTCCTCTTCTTCTCGGTCTTCTGGGATGTGTGCGTCCAGCAGCACTTTCGCGGTTTCCTGCAGGCTTGCCGTATGATTGTTTCCACGTTGCAGAGTGCTCAGCACTCCTTCAACGCGCATCTTCTTAGCCTGGAGCTTGTAGACCGCACCCCAGGGTTGGTTGTTGCCGTTAGACGTCACGAAGTTACGCCAGCTTTCTCGCTTTGTGCGTTTCACGCTCTTATTATACATTCGCAGGGCGTCGCGATACGCCTTCTGCTTCTGGTTGCGGGGTTGTTCCTCCAGTTCCTGCTGGAAGGCTCGTCGCAGCCTGTATACCTTCTTTTTGAGCCGTGTCAGCTCCTTTGTCCACCACGGGTTAGATTTTCTAAAGACACGTTTCCTTGGCATTGACGCGCTACAGGAGTCAGTGATGACTCCCGTGAGCGCCGCCGCCATGTATTCTACGTCTTCTGCAGATTCGAGCTGCAGGGGCTCGAGCCTCGATCCGGAAAGGTCGGCCAGTGTTCCGGCGTACAACTCCCAATCGGCTCGACTAGTGTCGAACCGAGTGTTAGCGGTACATCGGTCAACCGCGTTGGCTTTCGGTACCCTGAGCTCGATATCCACGGCGTTATGGTCGCTATTCGCCCAGTCGCACCTAACTCTCCAACTTCTGACGAAACGAAACATGGGGGGCGTTGCCAGAGTAACATCAATGAATGATGAGCCTCTGGGCGTCCAATAGGTCGGCGGCTGCGAGACGTCGTTCACAACTTCAATACCAAATGCTCGGATGAGCCCCTCGAATAGGGCGCCTCTATCGTCGGTGCTCTGGGGACCCCAGAGCGACGACCGTGCATTGGCGTCTAACGATACTAACAATCTCTCCCCCCTTAGTGAACGGAACACCACCTCAAGATGTTTGAGGTGCTCCTCGATTTCGTCGCTGTACTGGAAATAGCACGAGACGGCGTAAAACGAGAAGTCGGGGGTCAACACTTCCACGCATACGCAATGGGTTGTGCTAAGTTGCGAGACAAAAACTGCGTCGAAGCTCGAGTTACACACCACGACAGCCGCCCCCGGGGGATGCGACTTTGTGGCTGCGACTCTTGCTCCGGACCCTAGGCCGCCGATGGTGTAGCTCGTACCGTGCTGCCGGACGTAAGGTTCTTGTAGTAGCAGTACGTCCAGGTGCTTTTCCGTTACGAGCTGACGTACCTCGCCCATCACTGCAGCCGAACGCTGGGCGTTCAGCTGCATTACCCTAATACCCGTGGTGGCTCTTGTGTTCGCGGCCTGCGCGATCCGGTTTCGTGGTGGGTTTATTTTACTGTCCATAATCGGTTCTAGACAGTACCTGGTTTATCGCCGCAATATGCGCTGGGCATTCCTTATCGGTTACGCAGTGATTGTGTGTTTTTCCCGCTTTCTTGCAGTTCACACATGATGCCTGTTTGCCCTTATTGGGACAGCTTTTGAAGCTGTGTCCTGCCTCCGCACAGTGGCCGCATACGTCGCCTTCGCTCCTGCAATATTTCGTCGTATGGCCATAGCTTTGGCACTTATAGCACCTTGTAGCTGATAAGTAGTCCCGGACCTGGCAGCATTGCCACATTATATATAGGCGCTCCTTTTTTATGAGCACTTCCCGTGCTTCCCGCGATGCTTCAAGAACCAGGTTACAACTGTCCTTATTGTTCTTGTTACCTGTTTTGAAGGCGATTTTGATTTGCTGCCTATATTTGGTAGCTTCCTCATCGCTCAGGTTTTGGTTGATCATGGCCTGAAGTACCTCGTTGTCATCTTCTCGTCTGGGAGCCCCGTAGACGATGATACGCGGGCTCTTCTTTGCAGGGACGTCGACCAGCAGTCCAGCGCTTTTCAGCTTTTCATTCCTGAGTAGGGCTTCTACGTTGCAGCTTTTAGCTGTTTCGATTATGATGCCGCTGCTGTGCGTGCGCCTGACGTTCTTCACTTGCAGGTTGTCCTCGTTCGGCGATACAAGCTTTACTAGGGCCTGTTTCGTTGCGTCGCTGGTTTCGTACTGCTTCGCGTCCTTTGGTCTGATTATGACCACGTTAGGTGGGCTCTGTTTTTGGTTTGAGAGCTCCGCTGTTTTAGACCTGATGCC
>NW_027478208.1:72500-75000 GCF_051020975.1 Osmia lignaria lignaria | reverse complement strand
TTCGCTTTTTCGACGCTTTTTAACCATTTAACTTGTTTAGCGAAGCTAAACGCACAGACAGACAAAAAAAAAGGAACAGCATCGCGCGTCAAACAGCGACGACCCATCTGAAGCGATCTTTCATTTATACACCGTTTGTAAACAGAGAGATGTATAAAGCGCGGGGAATCATTCGAAACCCTGGGGCTATTCGAGCTTGCATTTCAGCAAATTATCATCTCAAACATTTCACTCGTTTGCTTTTTCTAAATTTATAGGAGAGCTTCTTTCGTTTATTTTTGACACACCTTTCGTAAATATCGTTTCTGGCAACGTCGGGAGCGTGGATTTCTACAAGTGAACAATCGCGCCGATCCGATAACTTCCAGCAGGATGGAGAATCTTTATAGATTATCTTCCGAGAACTCGGTGCTTTCACGGGCGGTCGTTTATAAATTTTAACGAACGACTCGCGCGCCGTGACGCACTTGCGCTAGTTCGAAGAGATATTTCGAAATTTGTTTCTCTCCTTTAACGGCCTGCATTTAGTGTATCGGTTGCGATTTTCGTCACATCGTTTCCACGACAAACGCCGACGAACTGCCCAACTATCGCTCGTACGTTGCGACTCTTTCTTTGTTTATCGTTCATTCATTCTTTCAATTTCGTTCGATAATCCCGCTCCGAAACGTTCTACTTTCGTTGAACGACGGCGAGATGTTTAGAAAGAAATGAATTACTCTTTTTTCGAGAAGCAAACGCAAGCAGTCTTTTGTTAAGAAAACGACCCTCAGCCAGGCGTGGTCCAGGAATTGTATCCGTGGACCGCAATGTGCGTTCAAATGTCGATGTTCATGTGTCCTGCAGTTCACACGTTGACGCGCAATTAGCTGCGTTCTTCATCGACCCACGAGCCAAGTGATCCACCGTTCAGGGTAATCGTAAAATTTTGTATTTCAAACTCTTTAGATCTTTAGAGTGTTATTTTCATTATTAACACGCATCACATTCGATACCCACATCACTCTCCCACCCGGCGCGTGCGGTGAGAGCGAATTCGGGCGTCGCCAACGTATTTGTTTGTTTGTTCGATCGTTGACGACACGATCGCGTCCAAGGACGGAAACCGTCGGAGAAACGCCCAGTGGCACGCTCCTCTCGACGGTCGGGCGTAAAGTACATTTAAAAACCTTGAAAAGTACGAACGCACACAAGGAATGCGAGCGCGCGTCCTGTCGCTGAATCGTGGGTTGCGAGATTCGAACAGACACACGGCCGGCGACGATCGGTCTAACTAATGGACACATAGTTTTTCAAAGACTCGCTATCGTCGCTTCTCAGCCGGTCCGTAAACAACACACATCGATCAGGCGGACGCACGAATCTTACCACGGTGCGTGTTTCGTAGATTCCAGGTTACCCGCAAGTACCTCTCTCTCCCTCTCGAAAGAGGAATCTCGATCCGTCCTTTTTGGACAATGGAGAAATCTTTTTATCGCAACACGGATGGCAAAGAAACAACCAAAGCGTAGGAGCGTGGGGACGAGAGCGACGAAAAGAACGTCGCGAAAACAAAGTTTCGACGGTTGCTCGTTCTAATACATCGTAGTTTCAACTCTCTCAGTTTTAACCACTCCTAGACGCTTCGTAAACTTTTAACAATTCTTCGCCTCCGCGAGTTTCATTTCGAATAGAGCGAACGCAACACGGACCAAAAAAACTCCGGTGATGCCAGATCATTTAGCAAAGATCAGACGGCGGGTCATCTGTATTCCTTTTCTCTCTTTTTTATATCTTTCCATTTAACTAGGGTGTCGCAACGACGGGTACATTTATATATTTATATATATTGTATTTCAATTTTAATGATCCTTCACTTTCGGTTTGTAATAATATGATCCTTCTTTCATTTCGATCCTTCATATTGTAGGTTAACCAACAGAAGTTTGTTTTTTTACGACTTGTATTTTTGTGGTTTGTTTGTTTGTTTCTTACGACTTGTTTGTACCCGATCAAGTAGACGACGACCCATAAGTATAAGTTAGAGAGATAAAGGTCGAGAGACCTCACGCAAGCGTCTTTTACTTCCATTCACATCAGCCAGAGAGAAATGGTCCGGCGTCGTGCTCTTTGGCGCCGTTGGTCGCACAGTTTTTTTGCCGGCGGTTCCGAACGGACGGGAGAAACGCGATGAGTAATCAAAGCGACCTCCGCACGTAACCGTGTCGGTGTAATTTTACCGCATCGCAGCGTTTTGGTATTTGTTTCTTATTGGCTCGAACCCGAGATTTATGTGTTTTGTGTCATGTATATGGTATTATTTATTATATCTTTCTCGTTTTGTATAATTTTTGGTCCGAGCTCAATAAACTTTTATATCGCTTTATCAATGATCCATTCAGTTAGGTTTTCTCTTGTATTTTTAATTTGTTAATGATCCTTCCGCAGGTTCACCTACGGAAACCTTGTTACGACTTTTACTTCCTCTAAATAATCAAGTTTGGTCATCTTCCCGGTAACA
>NW_027478208.1:52500-70000 GCF_051020975.1 Osmia lignaria lignaria | reverse complement strand
GAACGAATTTTCGTCTAACACTACTTTCTTGGTTCAAAAATTTTATACAATCTTATAACTTTTTCAGTTTTAACAAATTTTGGTTACAGACAGTTGATGCTCAGTTTGTACAAGTATGCAACATTTATAAGTGCATACAGGTCACCAGCCTTATATTACAAGGCTCACCACATATGGGCCATTCGGTCTTAGACACCGACCCGTGGTAATGCTGTGTGGAGATTAATAATAATCCGCAACGGAAAACCGGAACGAGAATAGTCGAGAAAGTATATTCTCGAGGAGCGGTAGACTGCTTTTCAACCGAAGTCATAAAAGAGCCACACGCTCGACGCTACTCCCGACCGGTCCGAGCGAACCGAAAGTGCCTTCCTATAAATACCGAACGGCCGGCCGCTAGGTCGGCGACGCATGGGCTTACGCCCAGGCGTATGCCTGTGCAAACCGCCGTGAGAGCGTACCATCCCGCCGGCACGGTAAAACTTAGACTGAAAATATCGTCGAACATATCCTTTCATTTTATAACGTTCTATACATGAAAATTAATAAATTAACATGCAGGACATAATAAATTCACATTCTCATGTAAATCATGGGTTTAATTAATATTTTAAAAAATTTTAAAACCGCCCAGAACCGATGAGATGAAAATATTAAAACGATATTTTTGCATTTTCTTACGGTAAAACATTAACAAATAAGCGACTATAGCAATATAAAACTCCATTTGTAATTTAATTAATCAAAATTAATATTTTTCTTTGATTTTTCAGCGATCCAGAACCGATGAGACGAAAACATTAAAACGATATTTTTGCATTTTCTTACGACAAAACATTAACAAATACGAGACTATAACAATATAAAACTACATATGTAATTTAATTAATCAAAATTAATAATTTTTTTTGATTTTTCAGTGATCCAGAACCGATAAGTCGAAAATTTTAACAATCATATTTTTGCATTCTGTACCGTGGATCGATCGTTAAACGCTATTGAACTAACGTCCGTGATGGTATAAATGCAGATTTTCGCTCCGTTTAGCCAAAATAACGAACTTTAGGTGCGCTCCGAAATATTTCAAAGTCCCAGCGGCGTATTGCTTCGCCTCTTAGAACCGATTAGTCGAAAATTTTAACAATCATATTTTTGCATTCTGTACCGTGGATCGATCGTTAAACGCTATTGAACTAACGTCCGTGATGGTATAAATGCAGATTTTCGCTCCGTTTAGCCAAAATAACGAACTTTAGGTGCGCTCCGAAATATTTCAAAGTCCCAGCGGCGTATTGCTTCGCCTCTTAGAACCGATTAGTCGAAAATTTTAACAATCATATTTTTGCATTCTGTACCGTGGATCCATCGTTAAACGCTATTAAACTAACGTCCGTGATGGTATAAATGCAGATTTTCGCTCCGTTTAGCCAAAATAACGAACTTTAGGTGCGCTCCGAAATATTTCAAAGTCCCAGCGGCGTATTGCTTCGCCTCTTAGAACCGATTAGTCGAAAATTTTAACAATCATATTTTTGCATTCTGTACCGTGGATCGATCGTTAAACGCTATTGAACTAACGTCCGTGATGGTATAAATGCAGATTTTCGCTCCGTTTAGCCAAAATAACGAACTTTAGGTGCGCTCCGAAATATTTCAAAGTCCCAGCGGCGTATTGCTTCGCCTCTTAGAACCGATTAGTCGAAAATTTTAACAATCATATTTTTGCATTCTGTACCGTGGATCGATCGTTAAACGCTATTGAACTAACGTCCGTGATGGTATAAATGCAGATTTTCGCTCCGTTTAGCCAAAATAACGAACTTTAGGTGCGCTCCGAAATATTTCAAAGTCCCAGCGGCGTGTTGCTTCGCCTCTTAGAACCGATTAGTCGAAAATTTTAACAATCATATTTTTGCATTCTGTACCGTGGATCGATCGTTAAACGCTATTGAACTAACGTCCGTGATGGTATAAATGCAGATTTTCGCTCCGTTTAGCCAAAATAACGAACTTTAGGTGCGCTCCGAAATATTTCAAAGTCCCAGCGGCGTATTGCTTCGCCTCTTAGAACCGATTAGTCGAAAATTTTAACAATCATATTTTTGCATTCTGTACCGTGGATCCATCGTTAAACGCTATTAAACTAACGTCCGTGATGGTATAAATGCAGATTTTCGCTCCGTTTAGCCAAAATAACGAACTTTAGGTGCGCTCCGAAATATTTCAAAGTCCCAGCGGCGTATTGCTTCGCCTCTTAGAACCGATTAGTCGAAAATTTTAACAATCATATTTTTGCATTCTGTACCGTGGATCCATCGTTAAACGCTATTAAACTAACGTCCGTGATGGTATAAATGCAGATTTTCGCTCCGTTTAGCCAAAATAACGAACTTTAGGTGCGCTCCGAAATATTTCAAAGTCCCAGCGGCGTATTGCTTCGCCTCTTAGAACCGATTAGTCGAAAATTTTAACAATCATATTTTTGCATTCTGTACCGTGGATCGATCGTTAAACGCTATTGAACTAACGTCCGTGATGGTATAAATGCAGATTTTCGCTCCGTTTAGCCAAAATAACGAACTTTAGGTGCGCTCCGAAATATTTCAAAGTCCCAGCGGCGTATTGCTTCGCCTCTTAGAACCGATTAGTCGAAAATTTTAACAATCATATTTTTGCATTCTGTACCGTGGATCGATCGTTAAACGCTATTGAACTAACGTCCGTGATGGTATAAATGCAGATTTTCGCTCCGTTTAGCCAAAATAACGAACTTTAGGTGCGCTCCGAAATATTTCAAAGTCCCAGCGGCGTATTGCTTCGCCTCTTAGAACCGATTAGTCGAAAATTTTAACAATCATATTTTTGCATTCTGTACCGTGGATCCATCGTTAAACGCTATTAAACTAACGTCCGTGATGGTATAAATGCAGATTTTCGCTCCGTTTAGCCAAAATAACGAACTTTAGGTGCGCTCCGAAATATTTCAAAGTCCCAGCGGCGTATTGCTTCGCCTCTTAGAACCGATTAGTCGAAAATTTTAACAATCATATTTTTGCATTCTGTACCGTGGATCGATCGTTAAACGCTATTGAACTAACGTCCGTGATGGTATAAATGCAGATTTTCGCTCCGTTTAGCCAAAATAACGAACTTTAGGTGCGCTCCGAAATATTTCAAAGTCCCAGCGGCGTATTGCTTCGCCTCTTAGAACCGATTAGTCGAAAATTTTAACAATCATATTTTTGCATTCTGTACCGTGGATCGATCGTTAAACGCTATTGAACTAACGTCCGTGATGGTATAAATGCAGATTTTCGCTCCGTTTAGCCAAAATAACGAACTTTAGGTGCGCTCCGAAATATTTCAAAGTCCCAGCGGCGTATTGCTTCGCCTCTTAGAACCGATTAGTCGAAAATTTTAACAATCATATTTTTGCATTCTGTACCGTGGATCCATCGTTAAACGCTATTAAACTAACGTCCGTGATGGTATAAATGCAGATTTTCGCTCCGTTTAGCCAAAATAACGAACTTTAGGTGCGCTCCGAAATATTTCAAAGTCCCAGCGGCGTATTGCTTCGCCTCTTAGAACCGATTAGTCGAAAATTTTAACAATCATATTTTTGCATTCTGTACCGTGGATCGATCGTTAAACGCTATTGAACTAACGTCCGTGATGGTATAAATGCAGATTTTCGCTCCGTTTAGCCAAAATAACGAACTTTAGGTGCGCTCCGAAATATTTCAAAGTCCCAGCGGCGTATTGCTTCGCCTCTTAGAACCGATTAGTCGAAAATTTTAACAATCATATTTTTGCATTCTGTACCGTGGATCGATCGTTAAACGCTATTAAACTAACGTCCGTGATGGTATAAATGCAGATTTTCGCTCCGTTTAGCCAAAATAACGAACTTTAGGTGCGCTCCGAAATATTTCAAAGTCCCAGCGGCGTATTGCTTCGCCTCTTAGAACCGATTAGTCGAAAATTTTAACAATCATATTTTTGCATTCTGTACCGTGGATCCATCGTTAAACGCTATTAAACTAACGTCCGTGAAGGTATAAATGCAGATTTTCGCTCCGTTTAGCCAAAATAACGAACTTTAGGTGCGCTCCGAAATATTTCAAAGTCCCAGCGGCGTATTGCTTCGCCTCTTAGAACCGATTAGTCGAAAATTTTAACAATCATATTTTTGCATTCTGTACCGTGGATCGATCGTTAAACGCTATTGAACTAACGTCCGTGATGGTATAAATGCAGATTTTCGCTCCGTTTAGCCAAAATAACGAACTTTAGGTGCGCTCCGAAATATTTCAAAGTCCCAGCGGCGTATTGCTTCGCCTCTTAGAACCGATTAGTCGAAAATTTTAACAATCATATTTTTGCATTCTGTACCGTGGATCGATCGTTAAACGCTATTGAACTAACGTCCGTGATGGTATAAATGCAGATTTTCGCTCCGTTTAGCCAAAATAACGAACTTTAGGTGCGCTCCGAAATATTTCAAAGTCCCAGCGGCGTATTGCTTCGCCTCTTAGAACCGATTAGTCGAAAATTTTAACAATCATATTTTTGCATTCTGTACCGTGGATCGATCGTTAAACGCTATTGAACTAACGTCCGTGATGGTATAAATGCAGATTTTCGCTCCGTTTAGCCAAAATAACGAACTTTAGGTGCGCTCCGAAATATTTCAAAGTCCCAGCGGCGTATTGCTTCGCCTCTTAGAACCGATTAGTCGAAAATTTTAACAATCATATTTTTGCATTCTGTACCGTGGATCGATCGTTAAACGCTATTGAACTAACGTCCGTGATGGTATAAATGCAGATTTTCGCTCCGTTTAGCCAAAATAACGAACTTTAGGTGCGCTCCGAAATATTTCAAAGTCCCAGCGGCGTATTGCTTCGCCCCTTAGAACCGATTAGTCGAACATTTTAACAATCATATTTTTGCATTCTGTACCGTGGATCCATCGTTAAACGCTATTAAACTAACGTCCGTGATGGTATAAATGCAGATTTTCGCTCCGTTTAGCCAAAATAACGAACTTTAGGTGCGCTCCGAAATATTTCAAAGTCCCAGCGGCGTATTGCTTCGCCTCTTAGAACCGATTAGTCGAAAATTTTAACAATCATATTTTTGCATTCTGTACCGTGGATCGATCGTTAAACGCTATTGAACTAACGTCCGTGATGGTATAAATGCAGATTTTCGCTCCGTTTAGCCAAAATAACGAACTTTAGGTGCGCTCCGAAATATTTCAAAGTCCCAGCGGCGTATTGCTTCGCCTCTTAGAACCGATTAGTCGAAAATTTTAACAATCATATTTTTGCATTCTGTACCGTGGATCCATCGTTAAACGCTATTAAACTAACGTCCGTGATGGTATAAATGCAGATTTTCGCTCCGTTTAGCCAAAATAACGAACTTTAGGTGCGCTCCGAAATATTTCAAAGTCCCAGCGGCGTATTGCTTCGCCTCTTAGAACCGATTAGTCGAAAATTTTAACAATCATATTTTTGCATTCTGTACCGTGGATCGATCGTTAAACGCTATTGAACTAACGTCCGTGATGGTATAAATGCAGATTTTCGCTCCGTTTAGCCAAAATAACGAACTTTAGGTGCGCTCCGAAATATTTCAAAGTCCCAGCGGCGTATTGCTTCGCCTCTTAGAACCGATTAGTCGAAAATTTTAACAATCATATTTTTGCATTCTGTACCGTGGATCGATCGTTAAACGCTATTGAACTAACGTCCGTGATGGTATAAATGCAGATTTTCGCTCCGTTTAGCCAAAATAACGAACTTTAGGTGCGCTCCGAAATATTTCAAAGTCCCAGCGGCGTATTGCTTCGCCTCTTAGAACCGATTAGTCGAAAATTTTAACAATCATATTTTTGCATTCTGTACCGTGGATCGATCGTTAAACGCTATTGAACTAACGTCCGTGATGGTATAAATGCAGATTTTCGCTCCGTTTAGCCAAAATAACGAACTTTAGGTGCGCTCCGAAATATTTCAAAGTCCCAGCGGCGTATTGCTTCGCCTCTTAGAACCGATTAGTCGAAAATTTTAACAATCATATTTTTGCATTCTGTACCGTGGATCCATCGTTAAACGCTATTAAACTAACGTCCGTGATGGTATAAATGCAGATTTTCGCTCCGTTTAGCCAAAATAACGAACTTTAGGTGCGCTCCGAAATATTTCAAAGTCCCAGCGGCGTATTGCTTCGCCTCTTAGAACCGATTAGTCGAAAATTTTAACAATCATATTTTTGCATTCTGTACCGTGGATCGATCGTTAAACGCTATTGAACTAACGTCCGTGATGGTATAAATGCAGATTTTCGCTCCGTTTAGCCAAAATAACGAACTTTAGGTGCGCTCCGAAATATTTCAAAGTCCCAGCGGCGTATTGCTTCGCCTCTTAGAACCGATTAGTCGAAAATTTTAACAATCATATTTTTGCATTCTGTACCGTGGATCGATCGTTAAACGCTATTGAACTAACGTCCGTGATGGTATAAATGCAGATTTTCGCTCCGTTTAGCCAAAATAACGAACTTTAGGTGCGCTCCGAAATATTTCAAAGTCCCAGCGGCGTATTGCTTCGCCTCTTAGAACCGATTAGTCGAAAATTTTAACAATCATATTTTTGCATTCTGTACCGTGGATCGATCGTTAAACGCTATTGAACTAACGTCCGTGATGGTATAAATGCAGATTTTCGCTCCGTTTAGCCAAAATAACGAACTTTAGGTGCGCTCCGAAATATTTCAAAGTCCCAGCGGCGTATTGCTTCGCCTCTTAGAACCGATTAGTCGAAAATTTTAACAATCATATTTTTGCATTCTGTACCGTGGATCCATCGTTAAACGCTATTAAACTAACGTCCGTGATGGTATAAATGCAGATTTTCGCTCCGTTTAGCCAAAATAACGAACTTTAGGTGCGCTCCGAAATATTTCAAAGTCCCAGCGGCGTATTGCTTCGCCTCTTAGAACCGATTAGTCGAAAATTTTAACAATCATATTTTTGCATTCTGTACCGTGGATCGATCGTTAAACGCTATTGAACTAACGTCCGTGATGGTATAAATGCAGATTTTCGCTCCGTTTAGCCAAAATAACGAACTTTAGGTGCGCTCCGAAATATTTCAAAGTCCCAGCGGCGTATTGCTTCGCCTCTTAGAACCGATTAGTCGAAAATTTTAACAATCATATTTTTGCATTCTGTACCGTGGATCGATCGTTAAACGCTATTAAACTAACGTCCGTGATGGTATAAATGCAGATTTTCGCTCCGTTTAGCCAAAATAACGAACTTTAGGTGCGCTCCGAAATATTTCAAAGTCCCAGCGGCGTATTGCTTCGCCTCTTAGAACCGATTAGTCGAAAATTTTAACAATCATATTTTTGCATTCTGTACCGTGGATCCATCGTTAAACGCTATTAAACTAACGTCCGTGAAGGTATAAATGCAGATTTTCGCTCCGTTTAGCCAAAATAACGAACTTTAGGTGCGCTCCGAAATATTTCAAAGTCCCAGCGGCGTATTGCTTCGCCTCTTAGAACCGATTAGTCGAAAATTTTAACAATCATATTTTTGCATTCTGTACCGTGGATCGATCGTTAAACGCTATTGAACTAACGTCCGTGATGGTATAAATGCAGATTTTCGCTCCGTTTAGCCAAAATAACGAACTTTAGGTGCGCTCCGAAATATTTCAAAGTCCCAGCGGCGTATTGCTTCGCCTCTTAGAACCGATTAGTCGAAAATTTTAACAATCATATTTTTGCATTCTGTACCGTGGATCGATCGTTAAACGCTATTGAACTAACGTCCGTGATGGTATAAATGCAGATTTTCGCTCCGTTTAGCCAAAATAACGAACTTTAGGTGCGCTCCGAAATATTTCAAAGTCCCAGCGGCGTATTGCTTCGCCTCTTAGAACCGATTAGTCGAAAATTTTAACAATCATATTTTTGCATTCTGTACCGTGGATCGATCGTTAAACGCTATTGAACTAACGTCCGTGATGGTATAAATGCAGATTTTCGCTCCGTTTAGCCAAAATAACGAACTTTAGGTGCGCTCCGAAATATTTCAAAGTCCCAGCGGCGTATTGCTTCGCCTCTTAGAACCGATTAGTCGAAAATTTTAACAATCATATTTTTGCATTCTGTACCGTGGATCCATCGTTAAACGCTATTAAACTAACGTCCGTGATGGTATAAATGCAGATTTTCGCTCCGTTTAGCCAAAATAACGAACTTTAGGTGCGCTCCGAAATATTTCAAAGTCCCAGCGGCGTATTGCTTCGCCTCTTAGAACCGATTAGTCGAAAATTTTAACAATCATATTTTTGCATTCTGTACCGTGGATCCATCGTTAAACGCTATTAAACTAACGTCCGTGATGGTATAAATGCAGATTTTCGCTCCGTTTAGCCAAAATAACGAACTTTAGGTGCGCTCCGAAATATTTCAAAGTCCCAGCGGCGTATTGCTTCGCCTCTTAGAACCGATTAGTCGAAAATTTTAACAATCATATTTTTGCATTCTGTACCGTGGATCCATCGTTAAACGCTATTGAGTACACGTCTCCCAAAAAAAAAAACAGTTTCATGACGATCAATGTAGTTCTTGATCGAAATGTATCATAGGACGAAGATTTTATCGAAAAGTACGAACTTTGGCGACGCATCGAAATTTTTCAAAGTTCCAACGGCGTGTTGCTTTCAAAGTGCCTCCCTCTAAATACCGATCGGCAGGCCGCTAGGTCGGCGACGCACGGGCTTACGCCCAGGCGTATACGGGGGCAAATCGCCGTGAGAGCGTGCGATTTTGACTTTCGCAATAAGATAGTCTCCTTTATGAAAAGGAGCGTACACGTCTCCCAAAAAAAAAAACAGTTTCATGACGATCAATGTAGTTCTTGATCGAAATGTATCATAGGACGAAGATTTTATCGAAAAGTACGAACTTTGGCGACGCATCGAAATTTTTCAAAGTTCCAACGGCGTGTTGCTTTCAAAGTGCCTCCCTCTAAATACCGATCGGCAGGCCGCTAGGTCGGCGACGCACGGGCTTACGCCCAGGCGTATACGGGGGCAAATCGCCGTGAGAGCGTGCGATTTTGACTTTCGCAATAAGATAGTCTCCTTTATGAAAAGGAGCGTACACGTCTCCCAAAAAAAAAAACAGTTTCATGACGATCAATGTAGTTCTTGATCGAAATGTATCATAGGACGAAGATTTTATCGAAAAGTACGAACTTTGGCGACGCATCGAAATTTTTCAAAGTTCCAACGGCGTGTTGCTTTCAAAGTGCCTCCCTCTAAATACCGATCGGCAGGCCGCTAGGTCGGCGACGCACGGGCTTACGCCCAGGCGTATACGGGGGCAAATCGCCGTGAGAGCGTGCGATTTTGACTTTCGCAATAAGATAGTCTCCTTTATGAAAAGGAGCGTACACGTCTCCCAAAAAAAAAAACAGTTTCATGACGATCAATGTAGTTCTTGATCGAAATGTATCATAGGACGAAGATTTTATCGAAAAGTACGAACTTTGGCGACGCATCGAAATTTTTCAAAGTTCCAACGGCGTGTTGCTTTCAAAGTGCCTCCCTCTAAATACCGATCGGCAGGCCGCTAGGTCGGCGACGCACGAGCTTACGCCCAGGCGTATACGGGGGCAAATCGCCGTGAGAGCGTGCGATTTTGACTTTCGCAATAAGATAGTCTCCTTTATGAAAAGGAGCGTACACGTCTCCCAAAAAAAAAAACAGTTTCATGACGATCAATGTAGTTCTTGATCGAAATGTATCATAGGACGAAGATTTTATCGAAAAGTACGAACTTTGGCGACGCATCGAAATTTTTCAAAGTTCCAACGGCGTGTTGCTTTCAAAGTGCCTCCCTCTAAATACCGATCGGCAGGCCGCTAGGTCGGCGACGCACGGGCTTACGCCCAGGCGTATACGGGGGCAAATCGCCGTGAGAGCGTGCGATTTTGACTTTCGCAATAAGATAGTCTCCTTTATGAAAAGGAGCGTACACGTCTCCCAAAAAAAAAAACAGTTTCATGACGATCAATGTAGTTCTTGATCGAAATGTATCATAGGACGAAGATTTTATCGAAAAGTACGAACTTTGGCGACGCATCGAAATTTTTCAAAGTTCCAACGGCGTGTTGCTTTCAAAGTGCCTCCCTCTAAATACCGATCGGCAGGCCGCTAGGTCGGCGACGCACGGGCTTACGCCCAGGCGTATACGGGGGCAAATCGCCGTGAGAGCGTGCGATTTTGACTTTCGCAATAAGATAGTCTCCTTTATGAAAAGGAGCGTACACGTCTCCCAAAAAAAAAAACAGTTTCATGACGATCAATGTAGTTCTTGATCGAAATGTATCATAGGACGAAGATTTTATCGAAAAGTACGAACTTTGGCGACGCATCGAAATTTTTCAAAGTTCCAACGGCGTGTTGCTTTCAAAGTGCCTCCCTCTAAATACCGATCGGCAGGCCGCTAGGTCGGCGACGCACGGGCTTACGCCCAGGCGTATACGGGGGCAAATCGCCGTGAGAGCGTGCGATTTTGACTTTCGCAATAAGATAGTCTCCTTTATGAAAAGGAGCGTACACGTCTCCCAAAAAAAAAAACAGTTTCATGACGATCAATGTAGTTCTTGATCGAAATGTATCATAGGACGAAGATTTTATCGAAAAGTACGAACTTTGGCGACGCATCGAAATTTTTCAAAGTTCCAACGGCGTGTTGCTTTCAAAGTGCCTCCCTCTAAATACCGATCGGCAGGCCGCTAGGTCGGCGACGCACGGGCTTACGCCCAGGCGTATACGGGGGCAAATCGCCGTGAGAGCGTGCGATTTTGACTTTCGCAATAAGATAGTCTCCTTTATGAAAAGGAGCGTACACGTCTCCCAAAAAAAAAAACAGTTTCATGACGATCAATGTAGTTCTTGATCGAAATGTATCATAGGACGAAGATTTTATCGAAAAGTACGAACTTTGGCGACGCATCGAAATTTTTCAAAGTTCCAACGGCGTGTTGCTTTCAAAGTGCCTCCCTCTAAATACCGATCGGCAGGCCGCTAGGTCGGCGACGCACGGGCTTACGCCCAGGCGTATACGGGGGCAAATCGCCGTGAGAGCGTGCGATTTTGACTTTCGCAATAAGATAGTCTCCTTTATGAAAAGGAGCGTACACGTCTCCCAAAAAAAAAAACAGTTTCATGACGATCAATGTAGTTCTTGATCGAAATGTATCATAGGACGAAGATTTTATCGAAAAGTACGAACTTTGGCGACGCATCGAAATTTTTCAAAGTTCCAACGGCGTGTTGCTTTCAAAGTGCCTCCCTCTAAATACCGATCGGCAGGCCGCTAGGTCGGCGACGCACGGGCTTACGCCCAGGCGTATACGGGGGCAAATCGCCGTGAGAGCGTGCGATTTTGACTTTCGCAATAAGATAGTCTCCTTTATGAAAAGGAGCGTACACGTCTCCCAAAAAAAAAAACAGTTTCATGACGATCAATGTAGTTCTTGATCGAAATGTATCATAGGACGAAGATTTTATCGAAAAGTACGAACTTTGGCGACGCATCGAAATTTTTCAAAGTTCCAACGGCGTGTTGCTTTCAAAGTGCCTCCCTCTAAATACCGATCGGCAGGCCGCTAGGTCGGCGACGCACGGGCTTACGCCCAGGCGTATACGGGGGCAAATCGCCGTGAGAGCGTGCGATTTTGACTTTCGCAATAAGATAGTCTCCTTTATGAAAAGGAGCGTACACGTCTCCCAAAAAAAAAAACAGTTTCATGACGATCAATGTAGTTCTTGATCGAAATGTATCATAGGACGAAGATTTTATCGAAAAGTACGAACTTTGGCGACGCATCGAAATTTTTCAAAGTTCCAACGGCGTGTTGCTTTCAAAGTGCCTCCCTCTAAATACCGATCGGCAGGCCGCTAGGTCGGCGACGCACGGGCTTACGCCCAGGCGTATACGGGGGCAAATCGCCGTGAGAGCGTGCGATTTTGACTTTCGCAATAAGATAGTCTCCTTTATGAAAAGGAGCGTACACGTCTCCCAAAAAAAAAAACAGTTTCATGACGATCAATGTAGTTCTTGATCGAAATGTATCATAGGACGAAGATTTTATCGAAAAGTACGAACTTTGGCGACGCATCGAAATTTTTCAAAGTTCCAACGGCGTGTTGCTTTCAAAGTGCCTCCCTCTAAATACCGATCGGCAGGCCGCTAGGTCGGCGACGCACGGGCTTACGCCCAGGCGTATACGGGGGCAAATCGCCGTGAGAGCGTGCGATTTTGACTTTCGCAATAAGATAGTCTCCTTTATGAAAAGGAGCGTACACGTCTCCCAAAAAAAAAAACAGTTTCATGACGATCAATGTAGTTCTTGATCGAAATGTATCATAGGACGAAGATTTTATCGAAAAGTACGAACTTTGGCGACGCATCGAAATTTTTCAAAGTTCCAACGGCGTGTTGCTTTCAAAGTGCCTCCCTCTAAATACCGATCGGCAGGCCGCTAGGTCGGCGACGCACGGGCTTACGCCCAGGCGTATACGGGGGCAAATCGCCGTGAGAGCGTGCGATTTTGACTTTCGCAATAAGATAGTCTCCTTTATGAAAAGGAGCGTACACGTCTCCCAAAAAAAAAAACAGTTTCATGACGATCAATGTAGTTCTTGATCGAAATGTATCATAGGACGAAGATTTTATCGAAAAGTACGAACTTTGGCGACGCATCGAAATTTTTCAAAGTTCCAACGGCGTGTTGCTTTCAAAGTGCCTCCCTCTAAATACCGATCGGCAGGCCGCTAGGTCGGCGACGCACGGGCTTACGCCCAGGCGTATACGGGGGCAAATCGCCGTGAGAGCGTGCGATTTTGACTTTCGCAATAAGATAGTCTCCTTTATGAAAAGGAGCGTACACGTCTCCCAAAAAAAAAAACAGTTTCATGACGATCAATGTAGTTCTTGATCGAAATGTATCATAGGACGAAGATTTTATCGAAAAGTACGAACTTTGGCGACGCATCGAAATTTTTCAAAGTTCCAACGGCGTGTTGCTTTCAAAGTGCCTCCCTCTAAATACCGATCGGCAGGCCGCTAGGTCGGCGACGCACGGGCTTACGCCCAGGCGTATACGGGGGCAAATCGCCGTGAGAGCGTGCGATTTTGACTTTCGCAATAAGATAGTCTCCTTTATGAAAAGGAGCGTACACGTCTCCCAAAAAAAAAAACAGTTTCATGACGATCAATGTAGTTCTTGATCGAAATGTATCATAGGACGAAGATTTTATCGAAAAGTACGAACTTTGGCGACGCATCGAAATTTTTCAAAGTTCCAACGGCGTGTTGCTTTCAAAGTGCCTCCCTCTAAATACCGATCGGCAGGCCGCTAGGTCGGCGACGCACGGGCTTACGCCCAGGCGTATACGGGGGCAAATCGCCGTGAGAGCGTGCGATTTTGACTTTCGCAATAAGATAGTCTCCTTTATGAAAAGGAGCGTACACGTCTCCCAAAAAAAAAAACAGTTTCATGACGATCAATGTAGTTCTTGATCGAAATGTATCATAGGACGAAGATTTTATCGAAAAGTACGAACTTTGGCGACGCATCGAAATTTTTCAAAGTTCCAACGGCGTGTTGCTTTCAAAGTGCCTCCCTCTAAATACCGATCGGCAGGCCGCTAGGTCGGCGACGCACGGGCTTACGCCCAGGCGTATACGGGGGCAAATCGCCGTGAGAGCGTGCGATTTTGACTTTCGCAATAAGATAGTCTCCTTTATGAAAAGGAGCGTACACGTCTCCCAAAAAAAAAAACAGTTTCATGACGATCAATGTAGTTCTTGATCGAAATGTATCATAGGACGAAGATTTTATCGAAAAGTACGAACTTTGGCGACGCATCGAAATTTTTCAAAGTTCCAACGGCGTGTTGCTTTCAAAGTGCCTCCCTCTAAATACCGATCGGCAGGCCGCTAGGTCGGCGACGCACGGGCTTACGCCCAGGCGTATACGGGGGCAAATCGCCGTGAGAGCGTGCGATTTTGACTTTCGCAATAAGATAGTCTCCTTTATGAAAAGGAGCGTACACGTCTCCCAAAAAAAAAAACAGTTTCATGACGATCAATGTAGTTCTTGATCGAAATGTATCATAGGACGAAGATTTTATCGAAAAGTACGAACTTTGGCGACGCATCGAAATTTTTCAAAGTTCCAACGGCGTGTTGCTTTCAAAGTGCCTCCCTCTAAATACCGATCGGCAGGCCGCTAGGTCGGCGACGCACGGGCTTACGCCCAGGCGTATACGGGGGCAAATCGCCGTGAGAGCGTGCGATTTTGACTTTCGCAATAAGATAGTCTCCTTTATGAAAAGGAGCGTACACGTCTCCCAAAAAAAAAAACAGTTTCATGACGATCAATGTAGTTCTTGATCGAAATGTATCATAGGACGAAGATTTTATCGAAAAGTACGAACTTTGGCGACGCATCGAAATTTTTCAAAGTTCCAACGGCGTGTTGCTTTCAAAGTGCCTCCCTCTAAATACCGATCGGCAGGCCGCTAGGTCGGCGACGCACGGGCTTACGCCCAGGCGTATACGGGGGCAAATCGCCGTGAGAGCGTGCGATTTTGACTTTCGCAATAAGATAGTCTCCTTTATGAAAAGGAGCGTACACGTCTCCCAAAAAAAAAAACAGTTTCATGACGATCAATGTAGTTCTTGATCGAAATGTATCATAGGACGAAGATTTTATCGAAAAGTACGAACTTTGGCGACGCATCGAAATTTTTCAAAGTTCCAACGGCGTGTTGCTTTCAAAGTGCCTCCCTCTAAATACCGATCGGCAGGCCGCTAGGTCGGCGACGCACGGGCTTACGCCCAGGCGTATACGGGGGCAAATCGCCGTGAGAGCGTGCGATTTTGACTTTCGCAATAAGATAGTCTCCTTTATGAAAAGGAGCGTACACGTCTCCCAAAAAAAAAAACAGTTTCATGACGATCAATGTAGTTCTTGATCGAAATGTATCATAGGACGAAGATTTTATCGAAAAGTACGAACTTTGGCGACGCATCGAAATTTTTCAAAGTTCCAACGGCGTGTTGCTTTCAAAGTGCCTCCCTCTAAATACCGATCGGCAGGCCGCTAGGTCGGCGACGCACGGGCTTACGCCCAGGCGTATACGGGGGCAAATCGCCGTGAGAGCGTGCGATTTTGACTTTCGCAATAAGATAGTCTCCTTTATGAAAAGGAGCGTACACGTCTCCCAAAAAAAAAAACAGTTTCATGACGATCAATGTAGTTCTTGATCGAAATGTATCATAGGACGAAGATTTTATCGAAAAGTACGAACTTTGGCGACGCATCGAAATTTTTCAAAGTTCCAACGGCGTGTTGCTTTCAAAGTGCCTCCCTCTAAATACCGATCGGCAGGCCGCTAGGTCGGCGACGCACGGGCTTACGCCCAGGCGTATACGGGGGCAAATCGCCGTGAGAGCGTGCGATTTTGACTTTCGCAATAAGATAGTCTCCTTTATGAAAAGGAGCGTACACGTCTCCCAAAAAAAAAAACAGTTTCATGACGATCAATGTAGTTCTTGATCGAAATGTATCATAGGACGAAGATTTTATCGAAAAGTACGAACTTTGGCGACGCATCGAAATTTTTCAAAGTTCCAACGGCGTGTTGCTTTCAAAGTGCCTCCCTCTAAATACCGATCGGCAGGCCGCTAGGTCGGCGACGCACGGGCTTACGCCCAGGCGTATACGGGGGCAAATCGCCGTGAGAGCGTGCGATTTTGACTTTCGCAATAAGATAGTCTCCTTTATGAAAAGGAGCGTACACGTCTCCCAAAAAAAAAAACAGTTTCATGACGATCAATGTAGTTCTTGATCGAAATGTATCATAGGACGAAGATTTTATCGAAAAGTACGAACTTTGGCGACGCATCGAAATTTTTCAAAGTTCCAACGGCGTGTTGCTTTCAAAGTGCCTCCCTCTAAATACCGATCGGCAGGCCGCTAGGTCGGCGACGCACGGGCTTACGCCCAGGCGTATACGGGGGCAAATCGCCGTGAGAGCGTGCGATTTTGACTTTCGCAATAAGATAGTCTCCTTTATGAAATATTGAACTAACGTCCGTGATGGTATAAATGCAGATTTTCGCTCCGTTTAGCCAAAATAACGAACTTTAGGTGCGCTCCGAAATATTTCAAAGTCCCAGCCGCGTATTGCTTTGCCCCGAAATTTTTCAAAGTTCCAGCGGCGTGTTGCTTTCAAAGTGCCTCCCTCTAAATACCGATCGGCAGGCCGCTAGGTCGGCGACGCACGGGCTTACGCCCAGGCGTATACGGGGGCAAATCGCCGTGAGAGCGTGCGATTTTGACTTTCGCAATAAGATAGTCTCCTTTATGAAAAGGAGCGTACACGTCTCCCAAAAAAAAAAACAGTTTCATGACGATCAATGTAGTTCTTGATCGAAATGTATCATAGGACGAAGATTTTATCGAAAAGTACGAACTTTGGCGACGCATCGAAATTTTTCAAAGTTCCAACGGCGTGTTGCTTTCAAAGTGCCTCCCTCTAAATACCGATCGGCAGGCCGCTAGGTCGGCGACGCACGGGCTTACGCCCAGGCGTATACGGGGGCAAATCGCCGTGAGAGCGTGCGATTTTGACTTTCGCAATAAGATAGTCTCCTTTATGAAAAGGAGCGTACACGTCTCCCAAAAAAAAAAACAGTTTCATGACGATCAATGTAGTTCTTGATCGAAATGTATCATAGGACGAAGATTTTATCGAAAAGTACGAACTTTGGCGACGCATCGAAATTTTTCAAAGTTCCAACGGCGTGTTGCTTTCAAAGTGCCTCCCTCTAAATACCGATCGGCAGGCCGCTAGGTCGGCGACGCACGGGCTTACGCCCAGGCGTATACGGGGGCAAATCGCCGTGAGAGCGTGCGATTTTGACTTTCGCAATAAGATAGTCTCCTTTATGAAAAGGAGCGTACACGTCTCCCAAAAAAAAAAACAGTTTCATGACGATCAATGTAGTTCTTGATCGAAATGTATCATAGGACGAAGATTTTATCGAAAAGTACGAACTTTGGCGACGCATCGAAATTTTTCAAAGTTCCAACGGCGTGTTGCTTTCAAAGTGCCTCCCTCTAAATACCGATCGGCAGGCCGCTAGGTCGGCGACGCACGGGCTTACGCCCAGGCGTATACGGGGGCAAATCGCCGTGAGAGCGTGCGATTTTGACTTTCGCAATAAGATAGTCTCCTTTATGAAAAGGAGCGTACACGTCTCCCAAAAAAAAAAACAGTTTCATGACGATCAATGTAGTTCTTGATCGAAATGTATCATAGGACGAAGATTTTATCGAAAAGTACGAACTTTGGCGACGCATCGAAATTTTTCAAAGTTCCAACGGCGT
>NW_027478208.1:45000-47500 GCF_051020975.1 Osmia lignaria lignaria | reverse complement strand
GATGAAACGAGCACAAGAGGGAAAAAAAAGTTGAGACACGACGTTCCCATAATTTTCGTGTTATTTCCTTTTTGCTTCAAACATTTTGCGGACTGCAGCTTCGTCGTATTGCTTTTATCAATTTTTAACAATTTCAAAGCGAAGACAACTCGCAAGACGATCCATTTCGTCTCGGTTCAATTTTAACGTCCGTCCGTATTATTTTTTGTTCCACAAGAGATTTCGAATAGGTTTCTTTATTTATCATCCCTTCTTTTCGAGCGCCACGGAAGCAAGAGGAAAAGCAAGAGCGAGAGAACATTTCGCGTATACTTCATTTAACAATTTTAACCAACACGCGATGTACTCCACACACCTCTTAGATTTAACAACTGCTTTTCTCTTCTTCTCCCCTTAGCGCAAGGGTAAACCCCATTTGTCTCTTCTTTGGAACGCAACAAAACTTTCGAGGACTGGACGACCGAGCGATGGTCGCGCGGTCTTCGCTTATCTTTAACAAACGAAGTAGTCCGTATGTATTCTAAATGTTGAAGCCTCCTAGAGCTTTAAGCCATGCGAGACATTGAAATGCTGTTTTAACGGGAGCATGCATAATTGCTGCAAACATACTTTTATCACAAGTTCTAGCCACGCCACGGAGGCTTCGAAGTTCCTTCACCATTCGCTTTCCTCTCTTTTGTTACACAGTTTCAGACTACGATCAGGGGTACCGAAACGCTGTATTGATTGTAAACAACCATTTTTATCTTGGAGCGGAGCGTTCCTTTACTCGTTAGATTTGTCTTGTCGCGTGTGTATTCGCTTTTTCGACGCTTTTTAACCATTTAACTTGTTTAGCGAAGCTAAACGCACAGACAGACAAAAAAAAAGGAACAGCATCGCGCGTCAAACAGCGACGACCCATCTGAAGCGATCTTTCATTTATACACCGTTTGTAAACAGAGAGATGTATAAAGCGCGGGGAATCATTCGAAACCCTGGGGCTATTCGAGCTTGCATTTCAGCAAATTATCATCTCAAACATTTCACTCGTTTGCTTTTTCTAAATTTATAGGAGAGCTTCTTTCGTTTATTTTTGACACACCTTTCGTAAATATCGTTTCTGGCAACGTCGGGAGCGTGGATTTCTACAAGTGAACAATCGCGCCGATCCGATAACTTCCAGCAGGATGGAGAATCTTTATAGATTATCTTCCGAGAACTCGGTGCTTTCACGGGCGGTCGTTTATAAATTTTAACGAACGACTCGCGCGCCGTGACGCACTTGCGCTAGTTCGAAGAGATATTTCGAAATTTGTTTCTCTCCTTTAACGGCCTGCATTTAGTGTATCGGTTGCGATTTTCGTCACATCGTTTCCACGACAAACGCCGACGAACTGCCCAACTATCGCTCGTACGTTGCGACTCTTTCTTTGTTTATCGTTCATTCATTCTTTCAATTTCGTTCGATAATCCCGCTCCGAAACGTTCTACTTTCGTTGAACGACGGCGAGATGTTTAGAAAGAAATGAATTACTCTTTTTTCGAGAAGCAAACGCAAGCAGTCTTTTGTTAAGAAAACGACCCTCAGCCAGGCGTGGTCCAGGAATTGTATCCGTGGACCGCAATGTGCGTTCGAAATGTCGATGTTCATGTGTCCTGCAGTTCACACGTTGACGCGCAATTAGCTGCGTTCTTCATCGACCCACGAGCCAAGTGATCCACCGTTCAGGGTAATCGTAAAATTTTGTATTTCAAACTCTTTAGATCTTTAGAGTGTTATTTTCATTATTAACACGCATCACATTCGATACCCACATCACTCTCCCACCCGGCGCGTGCGGGAGAGCGAATTCGGGCGTCGCCAACGTATTTGTTTGTTTGTTCGATCGTTGACGACACGATCGCGTCCAAGGACGGAAACCGTCGGAGAAACGCCCAGTGGCACGCTCCTCTCGACGGTCGGGCGTAAAGTACATTTAAAAACCTTGAAAAGTACGAACGCACACAAGGAATGCGAGCGCGCGTCCTGTCGCTGAATCGTGGGTTGCGAGATTCGAACAGACACACGGCCGGCGACGATCGGTCTAACTAATGGACACATAGTTTTTCAAAGACTCGCTATCGTCGCTTCTCAGCCGGTCCGTAAACAACACACATCGATCAGGCGGACGCACGAATCTTACCACGGTGCGTGTTTCGTAGATTCCAGGTTACCCGCAAGTACCTCTCTCTCCCTCTCGAAAGAGGAATCTCGATCCGTCCTTTTTGGACAATGGAGAAATCTTTTTATCGCAACACGGATGGCAAAGAAACAACCAAAGCGTAGGAGCGTGGGGACGAGAGCGACGAAAAGAACGTCGCGAAAACAAAGTTTCGACGGTTGCTCGTTCTAATACATCGTAGTTTCAACTCTCTCAGTTTTAACCACTCCTAGACGCTTCGTAAACTTTTAACAATTCTTCGCCTCCGCGAGTTTCATTTCGAATAGAGCGAACGCAACACGGACCAAAAAAACTCC
>NW_027478208.1:37500-42500 GCF_051020975.1 Osmia lignaria lignaria | reverse complement strand
TGTACGATCTAAGAAACCAAAACTGATTTAATGAGCCATTCGCGGTTTCACCTTAATTCGGTATGTACTTAGACATGCATGGCTTAATCTTTGAGACAAGCATATGACTACTGGCAGGATCAACCAGGGAGCTTAGTTATTATTGTAAATTTAAATTTTCGTCGTCGGCCCTCCCTGTAAGACCGATCGACGTTAAGCCATTTCTCTTTTGTATGTAACACACATTTCATAAATTTTGTACCTCTTATAGAGGCCAAATATTCTCCTCCTCCTCTCATAAAGCACGAAAATCACTTTCACGCCGTGCATCCATCGTGCAAGCACGTAGACCACACACGCTGGACAATATAATAAAAGATAGCGCGGACAGTGGCATGCTATACAAATCGAGAAAGCGCGTACAGTGATCATGCTGGTCATTTTGCCACCAAATTTTATAATCTTTATCATTAGAGCGGGCCCACCAACCTCGTCTCTGTACTTTATACATTTCTCCTCCATCTGCACACACCTTTTCAAACATTAACGGAGAGAGTTCCTTGGACTTGCTTTAAATGTACATATTAGATATGTTGGAATCTCTCTCCTTTAGAAGTTTCCCCAGCCTTAAAACTTCTTTCATTTTTACTCCTCTCTCCATACTTATTTTCCTCTCTGAACGTATCAGAGAGGATTTTATTTCTGACACCTCTTGACTTTTCTTAAATTCAGGGACGTAATTTTGTTCATAATTCAGTGGACTTTTGTGTATTTTATACTTTAAATATTTCCAAACAGTCTCCCTTCTAAAAGTGATAGAACGAATTTTCGTCTAACACTACTTTCTTGGTTCAAAAATTTTATACAATCTTATAACTTTTTCAGTTTTAACAAATTTTGGTTACAGACAGTTGATGCTCAGTTTGTACAAGTATGCAACATTTATAAGTGCATACAGGTCACCAGCCTTATATTACAAGGCTCACCACATATGGGCCATTCGGTCTTAGACACCGACCCGTGGTAATGCTGTGTGGAGATTAATAATAATCCGCAACGGAAAACCGGAACGAGAATAGTCGAGAAAGTATATTCTCGAGGAGCGGTAGACTGCTTTTCAACCGAAGTCATAAAAGAGCCACACGCTCGACGCTACTCCCGACCGGTCCGAGCGAACCGAAAGTGCCTTCCTATAAATACCGAACGGCCGGCCGCTAGGTCGGCGACGCATGGGCTTACGCCCAGGCGTATGCCTGTGCAAACCGCCGTGAGAGCGTACCATCCCGCCGGCACGGTAAAACTTAGACTGAAAATATCGTCGAACATATCCTTTCATTTTATAACGTTCTATACATGAAAATTAATAAATTAACATGCAGGACATAATAAATTCACATTCTCATGTAAATCATGGGTTTAATTAATATTTTAAAAAATTTTAAAACCGCCCAGAACCGATGAGATGAAAATATTAAAACGATATTTTTGCATTTTCTTACGGTAAAACATTAACAAATAAGCGACTATAGCAATATAAAACTCCATTTGTAATTTAATTAATCAAAATTAATATTTTTCTTTGATTTTTCAGCGATCCAGAACCGATGAGACGAAAACATTAAAACGATATTTTTGCATTTTCTTACGACAAAACATTAACAAATACGAGACTATAACAATATAAAACTACATATGTAATTTAATTAATCAAAATTAATAATTTTTTTTGATTTTTCAGTGATCCAGAACCGATAAGTCGAAAATTTTAACAATCATATTTTTGCATTCTGTACCGTGGATCGATCGTTAAACGCTATTGAACTAACGTCCGTGATGGTATAAATGCAGATTTTCGCTCCGTTTAGCCAAAATAACGAACTTTAGGTGCGCTCCGAAATATTTCAAAGTCCCAGCGGCGTATTGCTTCGCCTCTTAGAACCGATTAGTCGAAAATTTTAACAATCATATTTTTGCATTCTGTACCGTGGATCGATCGTTAAACGCTATTGAACTAACGTCCGTGATGGTATAAATGCAGATTTTCGCTCCGTTTAGCCAAAATAACGAACTTTAGGTGCGCTCCGAAATATTTCAAAGTCCCAGCGGCGTGTTGCTTCGCCTCTTAGAACCGATTAGTCGAAAATTTTAACAATCATATTTTTGCATTCTGTACCGTGGATCGATCGTTAAACGCTATTGAACTAACGTCCGTGATGGTATAAATGCAGATTTTCGCTCCGTTTAGCCAAAATAACGAACTTTAGGTGCGCTCCGAAATATTTCAAAGTCCCAGCGGCGTATTGCTTCGCCTCTTAGAACCGATTAGTCGAAAATTTTAACAATCATATTTTTGCATTCTGTACCGTGGATCCATCGTTAAACGCTATTAAACTAACGTCCGTGATGGTATAAATGCAGATTTTCGCTCCGTTTAGCCAAAATAACGAACTTTAGGTGCGCTCCGAAATATTTCAAAGTCCCAGCGGCGTATTGCTTCGCCTCTTAGAACCGATTAGTCGAAAATTTTAACAATCATATTTTTGCATTCTGTACCGTGGATCCAT
The DNA here is from genome assembly GCF_051020975.1 of Osmia lignaria lignaria. NCBI lineage: Eukaryota > Metazoa > Arthropoda > Insecta > Hymenoptera > Megachilidae > Osmia > Osmia lignaria. The sequence goes on along the minus strand of NW_027478208.1, from coordinate 39,957 downwards.
CGTTAAACGCTATTAAACTAACGTCCGTGATGGTATAAATGCAGATTTTCGCTCCGTTTAGCCAAAATAACGAACTTTAGGTGCGCTCCGAAATATTTCAAAGTCCCAGCGGCGTATTGCTTCGCCTCTTAGAACCGATTAGTCGAAAATTTTAACAATCATATTTTTGCATTCTGTACCGTGGATCGATCGTTAAACGCTATTGAACTAACGTCCGTGATGGTATAAATGCAGATTTTCGCTCCGTTTAGCCAAAATAACGAACTTTAGGTGCGCTCCGAAATATTTCAAAGTCCCAGCGGCGTATTGCTTCGCCTCTTAGAACCGATTAGTCGAAAATTTTAACAATCATATTTTTGCATTCTGTACCGTGGATCGATCGTTAAACGCTATTGAACTAACGTCCGTGATGGTATAAATGCAGATTTTCGCTCCGTTTAGCCAAAATAACGAACTTTAGGTGCGCTCCGAAATATTTCAAAGTCCCAGCGGCGTATTGCTTCGCCTCTTAGAACCGATTAGTCGAAAATTTTAACAATCATATTTTTGCATTCTGTACCGTGGATCCATCGTTAAACGCTATTAAACTAACGTCCGTGATGGTATAAATGCAGATTTTCGCTCCGTTTAGCCAAAATAACGAACTTTAGGTGCGCTCCGAAATATTTCAAAGTCCCAGCGGCGTATTGCTTCGCCTCTTAGAACCGATTAGTCGAAAATTTTAACAATCATATTTTTGCATTCTGTACCGTGGATCGATCGTTAAACGCTATTGAACTAACGTCCGTGATGGTATAAATGCAGATTTTCGCTCCGTTTAGCCAAAATAACGAACTTTAGGTGCGCTCCGAAATATTTCAAAGTCCCAGCGGCGTATTGCTTCGCCTCTTAGAACCGATTAGTCGAAAATTTTAACAATCATATTTTTGCATTCTGTACCGTGGATCGATCGTTAAACGCTATTGAACTAACGTCCGTGATGGTATAAATGCAGATTTTCGCTCCGTTTAGCCAAAATAACGAACTTTAGGTGCGCTCCGAAATATTTCAAAGTCCCAGCGGCGTATTGCTTCGCCTCTTAGAACCGATTAGTCGAAAATTTTAACAATCATATTTTTGCATTCTGTACCGTGGATCGATCGTTAAACGCTATTGAACTAACGTCCGTGATGGTATAAATGCAGATTTTCGCTCCGTTTAGCCAAAATAACGAACTTTAGGTGCGCTCCGAAATATTTCAAAGTCCCAGCGGCGTATTGCTTCGCCTCTTAGAACCGATTAGTCGAAAATTTTAACAATCATATTTTTGCATTCTGTACCGTGGATCCATCGTTAAACGCTATTAAACTAACGTCCGTGATGGTATAAATGCAGATTTTCGCTCCGTTTAGCCAAAATAACGAACTTTAGGTGCGCTCCGAAATATTTCAAAGTCCCAGCGGCGTATTGCTTCGCCTCTTAGAACCGATTAGTCGAAAATTTTAACAATCATATTTTTGCATTCTGTACCGTGGATCGATCGTTAAACGCTATTGAACTAACGTCCGTGATGGTATAAATGCAGATTTTCGCTCCGTTTAGCCAAAATAACGAACTTTAGGTGCGCTCCGAAATATTTCAAAGTCCCAGCGGCGTATTGCTTCGCCTCTTAGAACCGATTAGTCGAAAATTTTAACAATCATATTTTTGCATTCTGTACCGTGGATCGATCGTTAAACGCTATTGAACTAACGTCCGTGATGGTATAAATGCAGATTTTCGCTCCGTTTAGCCAAAATAACGAACTTTAGGTGCGCTCCGAAATATTTCAAAGTCCCAGCGGCGTATTGCTTCGCCTCTTAGAACCGATTAGTCGAAAATTTTAACAATCATATTTTTGCATTCTGTACCGTGGATCGATCGTTAAACGCTATTGAACTAACGTCCGTGATGGTATAAATGCAGATTTTCGCTCCGTTTAGCCAAAATAACGAACTTTAGGTGCGCTCCGAAATATTTCAAAGTCCCAGCGGCGTATTGCTTCGCCTCTTAGAACCGATTAGTCGAAAATTTTAACAATCATATTTTTGCATTCTGTACCGTGGATCCATCGTTAAACGCTATTAAACTAACGTCCGTGATGGTATAAATGCAGATTTTCGCTCCGTTTAGCCAAAATAACGAACTTTAGGTGCGCTCCGAAATATTTCAAAGTCCCAGCGGCGTATTGCTTCGCCTCTTAGAACCGATTAGTCGAAAATTTTAACAATCATATTTTTGCATTCTGTACCGTGGATCGATCGTTAAACGCTATTGAACTAACGTCCGTGATGGTATAAATGCAGATTTTCGCTCCGTTTAGCCAAAATAACGAACTTTAGGTGCGCTCCGAAATATTTCAAAGTCCCAGCGGCGTATTGCTTCGCCTCTTAGAACCGATTAGTCGAAAATTTTAACAATCATATTTTTGCATTCTGT
>NW_027478208.1:17500-20000 GCF_051020975.1 Osmia lignaria lignaria | reverse complement strand
GAAACTTCGGAGGGAACCAGCTACTAGATGGTTCGATTAGTCTTTCGCCCCTATACCCAGTTCCGACGATCGATTTGCACGTCAGAATCGCTACGGACCTCCATCAGGGTTTCCCCTGACTTCGTCCTGACCAGGCATAGTTCACCATCTTTCGGGTCCCAACGTGTACGCTCTAGGTGCGCCTCTTCTCGCAATGAGAACGAGACGCCCCGGGAGTGCGAGGCCTAATCGTAACGAGGCCCATCCTCCCTAGGTCGACGCAGAGGACGACATTCACTTTCATTTCGCCTTTAGGTTTATTTATATCCCAATGACTTGCGCACATGTTAGACTCCTTGGTCCGTGTTTCAAGACGGGTCCTGAGAGTACCCAAAGCAATAGCGTCGCCGACCGGTAATTCAAAGCTTGGCCAGTCCAAGGACTCCTCCTGCTAACAGCTGGCCAGACCCGGGGACGGCGCATAGTCCGTACATCCGGGTAATTATAACTGAACCTAGCTTGCGGCGGTCCTGACGCACACACATTCGAAAATGGATTGGTTGCGGCCTGATACCGTCTGAGTACCGTCGCGCAGTCGGCCAGGCAACCGAGGGTCTGTCACGAACACCGTTAAGGTGACGGACAGGCTCCGCCTCGGACCGTAGACCGACACGCAACGGGTCGCGACGTTCTACTAGGGGAGAAGTGCACGACTACCTCGCCGGAACATTCGCCGAAGGTGGTGTGCCCTCGCTAATGGAACCCGAAGGTCCATCCGGGGCATCGCGCACCAACGGGAGCCAGCGTTGTTGACGATGAATCTCCCCATTCGATCTTTTGGGTTTCTCAGGTTTACCCCTGAACGGTTTCACGTACTCTTGAACTCTCTCTTCAAAGTTCTTTTCAACTTTCCCTCACGGTACTTGTTCGCTATCGGTCTCGTGGTCGTATTTAGCCTTAGATGGAGTTTACCACCCACTTAGGGCTGCACTCTCAAGCAACCCGACTCTAAGGAGAGATCCTCCCGAAACGCGTACCGGTCACTACGGGCCTGGCACCCTCTATGGGTAAATGGCCCCATTCAAGATGGACTTGGACGCAATTCGATGTCTCGGGATAAACGGATCCTCCTGAACACTACATTTCCCAGCGGCGGTACCGCGGGATTCAGTGCTGGGCTCATTCCTGTTCGCTCGCCGCTACTAAGGAAATCCTAGTTAGTTTCTTTTCCTCCGCTTAATAATATGCTTAAATTCAGCGGGTAATCTCGCCTACTCTGAGGTCGTCAATTTCTTTGGTTTCATCGAAAGGTGAATAATGATGCTCGATGCAAAAAAAAAAAAAATAAACGAAAAGAAGCAAAAAAGCAAACACGTAGAGAAACTGTGCGTGAATCAACCTTTCGCATATTCAATTTTTCCTCCTCTCTCGTTTCAAAATGTTTGTATTTATCGTTCGATGAAACGAGCACAAGAGGGAAAAAAAAGTTGAGACACGACGTTCCCATAATTTTCGTGTTATTTCCTTTTTGCTTCAAACATTTTGCGGACTGCAGCTTCGTCGTATTGCTTTTATCAATTTTTAACAATTTCAAAGCGAAGACAACTCGCAAGACGATCCATTTCGTCTCGGTTCAATTTTAACGTCCGTCCGTATTATTTTTTGTTCCACAAGAGATTTCGAATAGGTTTCTTTATTTATCATCCCTTCTTTTCGAGCGCCACGGAAGCAAGAGGAAAAGCAAGAGCGAGAGAACATTTCGCGTATACTTCATTTAACAATTTTAACCAACACGCGATGTACTCCACACACCTCTTAGATTTAACAACTGCTTTTCTCTTCTTCTCCCCTTAGCGCAAGGGTAAACCCCATTTGTCTCTTCTTTGGAACGCAACAAAACTTTCGAGGACTGGACGACCGAGCGATGGTCGCGCGGTCTTCGCTTATCTTTAACAAACGAAGTAGTCCGTATGTATTCTAAATGTTGAAGCCTCCTAGAGCTTTAAGCCATGCGAGACATTGAAATGCTGTTTTAACGGGAGCATGCATAATTGCTGCAAACATACTTTTATCACAAGTTCTAGCCACGCCACGGAGGCTTCGAAGTTCCTTCACCATTCGCTTTCCTCTCTTTTGTTACACAGTTTCAGACTACGATCAGGGGTACCGAAACGCTGTATTGATTGTAAACAACCATTTTTATCTTGGAGCGGAGCGTTCCTTTACTCGTTAGATTTGTCTTGTCGCGTGTGTATTCGCTTTTTCGACGCTTTTTAACCATTTAACTTGTTTAGCGAAGCTAAACGCACAGACAGACAAAAAAAAAGGAACAGCATCGCGCGTCAAACAGCGACGACCCATCTGAAGCGATCTTTCATTTATACACCGTTTGTAAACAGAGAGATGTATAAAGCGCGGGGAATCATTCGAAACCCTGGGGCTATTCGAGCTTGCATTTCAGCAAATTATCATCTCAAACATTTCACTCGTTTGCTTTTTCTAAATTTATAGGAGAGCTTCT
>NW_027478208.1:10000-12500 GCF_051020975.1 Osmia lignaria lignaria | reverse complement strand
AAGTATATTCTCGAGGAGCGGTAGACTGCTTTTCAACCGAAGTCATAAAAGAGCCACACGCTCGACGCTACTCCCGACCGGTCCGAGCGAACCGAAAGTGCCTTCCTATAAATACCGAACGGCCGGCCGCTAGGTCGGCGACGCATGGGCTTACGCCCAGGCGTATGCCTGTGCAAACCGCCGTGAGAGCGTACCATCCCGCCGGCACGGTAAAACTTAGACTGAAAATATCGTCGAACATATCCTTTCATTTTATAACGTTCTATACATGAAAATTAATAAATTAACATGCAGGACATAATAAATTCACATTCTCATGTAAATCATGGGTTTAATTAATATTTTAAAAAATTTTAAAACCGCCCAGAACCGATGAGATGAAAATATTAAAACGATATTTTTGCATTTTCTTACGGTAAAACATTAACAAATAAGCGACTATAGCAATATAAAACTCCATTTGTAATTTAATTAATCAAAATTAATATTTTTTTTTGATTTTTCAGCGATCCAGAACCGATGAGACGAAAACATTAAAACGATATTTTTGCATTTTCTTACGACAAAACATTAACAAATACGAGACTATAACAATATAAAACTACATATGTAATTTAATTAATCAAAATTAATAATTTTTTTTGATTTTTCAGTGATCCAGAACCGATAAGTCGAAAATTTTAACAATCATATTTTTGCATTCTGTACCGTGGATCCATCGTTAAACGCTATTAAACTAACGTCCGTGATGGTATAAATGCAGATTTTCGCTCCGTTTAGCCAAAATAACGAACTTTAGGTGCGCTCCGAAATATTTCAAAGTGCCAGCGGCGTATTGCTTCGCCTCTTAGAACCGATTAGTCGAAAATTTTAACAATCATATTTTTGCATTCTGTACCGTGGATCGATCGTTAAACGCTATTAAACTAGCGTCCGTGATGGTATAAATGCAGATTTTCGCTCCGTTTAGCCAAAATAACGAACTTTAGGTGCGCTCCGAAATATTTCAAAGTCCCAGCGGCGTATTGCTTCGCCTCTTAGAACCGATTAGTCGAAAATTTTAACAATCATATTTTTGCATTCTGTACCGTGGATCCATCGTTAAACGCTATTAAACTAACGTCCGTGATGGTATAAATGCAGATTTTCGCTCCGTTTAGCCAAAATAACGAACTTTAGGTGCGCTCCGAAATATTTCAAAGTCCCAGCGGCGTATTGCTTCGCCTCTTAGAACCGATTAGTCGAAAATTTTAACAATCATATTTTTGCATTCTGTACCGTGGATCCATCGTTAAACGCTATTAAACTAACGTCCGTGATGGTATAAATGCAGATTTTCGCTCCGTTTAGCCAAAATAACGAACTTTAGGTGCGCTCCGAAATATTTCAAAGTCCCAGCCGCGTATTGCTTCGCCTCTTAGAACCGATTAGTCGAAAATTTTAACAATCATATTTTTGCATTCTGTACCGTGGATCCATCGTTAAACGCTATTAAACTAACGTCCGTGATGGTATAAATGCAGATTTTCGCTCCGTTTAGCCAAAATAACGAACTTTAGGTGCGCTCCGAAATATTTCAAAGTCCCAGCGGCGTATTGCTTCGCCTCTTAGAACCGATTAGTCGAAAATTTTAACAATCATATTTTTGCATTCTGTACCGTGGATCCATCGTTAAACGCTATTAAACTAACGTCCGTGATGGTATAAATGCAGATTTTCGCTCCGTTTAGCCAAAATAACGAACTTTAGGTGCGCTCCGAAATTTTTCAAAGTTCCAGCGGCGTGTTGCTTTCAAAGTGCCTCCCTCTAAATACCGATCGGCAGGCCGCTAGGTCGGCGACGCACGGGCTTACGCCCAGGCGTATACGGGGGCAAATCGCCGTGAGAGCGTGCGATTTTGACTTTCGCAATAAGATAGTCTCCTTTATGAAAAGGAGCGTACACGTCTCCCAAAAAAAAAAACAGTTTCATGACGATCAATGTAGTTCTTGATCGAAATGTATCATAGGACGAAGATTTTATCGAAAAGTACGAACTTTGGCGACGCATCGAAATTTTTCAAAGTTCCAACGGCGTGTTGCTTTCAAAGTGCCTCCCTCTAAATACCGATCGGCAGGCCGCTAGGTCGGCGACGCACGGGCTTACGCCCAGGCGTATACGGGGGCAAATCGCCGTGAGAGCGTGCGATTTTGACTTTCGCAATAAGATAGTCTCCTTTATGAAAAGGAGCGTACACGTCTCCCAAAAAAAAAAACAGTTTCATGACGATCAATGTAGTTCTTGATCGAAATGTATCATAGGACGAAGATTTTATCGAAAAGTACGAACTTTGGCGACGCATCGAAATTTTTCAAAGTTCCAACGGCGTGTTGCTTTCAAAGTGCCTCCCTCTAAATACCGATCGGCAGGCCGCTAGGTCGGCGACGCACGGGCTTACGCCCAGGCGTATACGGGGGCAAATCGCCGTGAGAGCGTGCGATTTTGACTTTCGCAATAAGAT
>NW_027478208.1:2500-5000 GCF_051020975.1 Osmia lignaria lignaria | reverse complement strand
TCAAAGCGAAGACAACTCGCAAGACGATCCATTTCGTCTCGGTTCAATTTTAACGTCCGTCCGTATTATTTTTTGTTCCACAAGAGATTTCGAATAGGTTTCTTTATTTATCATCCCTTCTTTTCGAGCGCCACGGAAGCAAGAGGAAAAGCAAGAGCGAGAGAACATTTCGCGTATACTTCATTTAACAATTTTAACCAACACGCGATGTACTCCACACACCTCTTAGATTTAACAACTGCTTTTCTCTTCTTCTCCCCTTAGCGCAAGGGTAAACCCCATTTGTCTCTTCTTTGGAACGCAACAAAACTTTCGAGGACTGGACGACCGAGCGATGGTCGCGCGGTCTTCGCTTATCTTTAACAAACGAAGTAGTCCGTATGTATTCTAAATGTTGAAGCCTCCTAGAGCTTTAAGCCATGCGAGACATTGAAATGCTGTTTTAAACGGGAGCATGCATAATTGCTGCAAACATACTTTTATCACAAGTTCTAGCCACGCCACGGAGGCTTCGAAGTTCCTTCACCATTCGCTTTCCTCTCTTTTGTTACACAGTTTCAGACTACGATCAGGGGTACCGAAACGCTGTATTGATTGTAAACAACCATTTTTATCTTGGAGCGGAGCGTTCCTTTACTCGTTAGATTTGTCTTGTCGCGTGTGTATTCGCTTTTTCGACGCTTTTTTAACCATTTAACTTGTTTAGCGAAGCTAAACGCACAGACAGACAAAAAAAAAGGAACAGCATCGCGCGTCAAACAGCGACGACCCATCTGAAGCGATCTTTCATTTATACACCGTTTGTAAACAGAGAGATGTATAAAGCGCGGGGAATCATTCGAAACCCTGGGGCTATTCGAGCTTGCATTTCAGCAAATTATCATCTCAAACATTTCACTCGTTTGCTTTTTCTAAATTTATAGGAGAGCTTCTTTCGTTTATTTTTGACACACCTTTCGTAAATATCGTTTCTGGCAACGTCGGGAGCGTGGATTTCTACAAGTGAACAATCGCGCCGATCCGATAACTTCCAGCAGGATGGAGAATCTTATAGATTATCTTCCTAGAACTCGGTGCTTTCACGGGCGGTCGTTTATAAATTTTAACGAACGACTCGCGCGCCGTGACGCACTTGCGCTAGTTCGAAGAGATATTTCGAAATTTGTTTCTCTCCTTTAACGGCCTGCATTTAGTGTATCGGTTGCGATTTTCGTCACATCGTTTCCACGACAAACGCCGACGAACTGCCCAACTATCGCTCGTACGTTGCGACTCTTTCTTTGTTTATCGTTCATTCATTCTTTCAATTTCGTTCGATAATCCCGCTCCGAAACGTTCTACTTTCGTTGAACGACGGCGAGATGTTTAGAAAGAAATGAATTACTCTTTTTTCGAGAAGCAAACGCAAGCAGTCTTTTGTTAAGAAAACGACCCTCAGCCAGGCGTGGTCCAGGAATTGTATCCGTGGACCGCAATGTGCGTTCGAAATGTCGATGTTCATGTGTCCTGCAGTTCACACGTTGACGCGCAATTAGCTGCGTTCTTCATCGACCCACGAGCCAAGTGATCCACCGTTCAGGGTAATCGTAAAATTTTGTATTTCAAACTCTTTAGATCTTTAGAGTGTTATTTTCATTATTAACACGCATCACATTCGATACCCACATCACTCTCCCACCCGGCGCGTGCGGGAGAGCGAATTCGGGCGTCGCCAACGTATTTGTTTGTTTGTTCGATCGTTGACGACACGATCGCGTCCAAGGACGGAAACCGTCGGAGAAACGCCCAGTGGCACGCTCCTCTCGACGGTCGGGCGTAAAGTACATTTAAAAACCTTGAAAAGTACGAACGCACACAAGGAATGCGAGCGCGCGTCCTGTCGCTGAATCGTGGGTTGCGAGATTCGAACAGACACACGGCCGGCGACGATCGGTCTAACTAATGGACACATAGTTTTTCAAAGACTCGCTATCGTCGCTTCTCAGCCGGTCCGTAAACAACACACATCGATCAGGCGGACGCACGAATCTTACCACGGTGCGTGTTTCGTAGATTCCAGGTTACCCGCAAGTACCTCTCTCTCCCTCTCGAAAGAGGAATCTCGATCCGTCCTTTTTGGACAATGGAGAAATCTTTTTATCGCAACACGGATGGCAAAGAAACAACCAAAGCGTAGGAGCGTGGGGACGAGAGCGACGAAAAGAACGTCGCGAAAACAAAGTTTCGACGGTTGCTCGTTCTAATACATCGTAGTTTCAACTCTCTCAGTTTTAACCACTCCTAGACGCTTCGTAAACTTTTAACAATTCTTCGCCTCCGCGAGTTTCATTTCGAATAGAGCGAACGCAACACGGACCAAAAAAACTCCGGTGATGCCAGATCATTTAGCAAAGATCAGACGGCGGGTCATCTGTATTCCTTTTCTCTCTTTTTTATATCTTTCCATTTAACTAGGGTGTCGCAACGACGGGTACATTTATATATTTATATATATTGTATT
>NW_027478207.1:90000-92500 GCF_051020975.1 Osmia lignaria lignaria | reverse complement strand
AAACCGCCGTGAGAGCGTACCATCCCGCCGGCACGGTAAAACTTAGACTGAAAATATCGTCGAACATATCCTTTCATTTTATAACGTTCTATACATGAAAATTAATAAATTAACATGCAGGACATAATAAATTCACATTCTCATGTAAATCATGGGTTTAATTAATATTTTAAAAAATTTTAAAACCGCCCAGAACCGATGAGATGAAAATATTAAAACGATATTTTTGCATTTTCTTACGGTAAAACATTAACAAATAAGCGACTATAGCAATATAAAACTCCATTTGTAATTTAATTAATCAAAATTAATATTTTTTTTTGATTTTTCAGCGATCCAGAACCGATGAGACGAAAACATTAAAACGATATTTTTGCATTTTCTTACGACAAAACATTAACAAATACGAGACTATAACAATATAAAACTACATATGTAATTTAATTAATCAAAATTAATAATTTTTTTTGATTTTTCAGTGATCCAGAACCGATAAGTCGAAAATTTTAACAATCATATTTTTGCATTCTGTACCGTGGATCCATCGTTAAACGCTATTAAACTAACGTCCGTGATGGTATAAATGCAGATTTTCGCTCCGTTTAGCCAAAATAACGAACTTTAGGTGCGCTCCGAAATATTTCAAAGTCCCAGCGGCGTATTGCTTCGCCTCTTAGAACCGATTAGTCGAAAATTTTAACAATCATATTTTTGCATTCTGTACCGTGGATCGATCGTTAAACGCTATTGAACTAACGTCCGTGATGGTATAAATGCAGATTTTCGCTCCGTTTAGCCAAAATAACGAACTTTAGGTGCGCTCCGAAATATTTCAAAGTCCCAGCGGCGTATTGCTTCGCCTCTTAGAACCGATTAGTCGAAAATTTTAACAATCATATTTTTGCATTCTGTACCGTGGATCCATCGTTAAACGCTATTAAACTAACGTCCGTGATGGTATAAATGCAGATTTTCGCTCCGTTTAGCCAAAATAACGAACTTTAGGTGCGCTCCGAAATATTTCAAAGTCCCAGCGGCGTATTGCTTCGCCTCTTAGAACCGATTAGTCGAAAATTTTAACAATCATATTTTTGCATTCTGTACCGTGGATCCATCGTTAAACGCTATTAAACTAACGTCCGTGATGGTATAAATGCAGATTTTCGCTCCGTTTAGCCAAAATAACGAACTTTAGGTGCGCTCCGAAATATTTCAAAGTCCCAGCGGCGTATTGCTTCGCCTCTTAGAACCGATTAGTCGAAAATTTTAACAATCATATTTTTGCATTCTGTACCGTGGATCCATCGTTAAACGCTATTAAACTAACGTCCGTGATGGTATAAATGCAGATTTTCGCTCCGTTTAGCCAAAATAACGAACTTTAGGTGCGCTCCGAAATATTTCAAAGTCCCAGCGGCGTATTGCTTCGCCTCTTAGAACCGATTAGTCGAAAATTTTAACAATCATATTTTTGCATTCTGTACCGTGGATCGATCGTTAAACGCTATTGAACTAACGTCCGTGATGGTATAAATGCAGATTTTCGCTCCGTTTAGCCAAAATAACGAACTTTAGGTGCGCTCCGAAATATTTCAAAGTCCCAGCGACGTATTGCTTCGCCTCTTAGAACCGATTAGTCGAAAATTTTAACAATCATATTTTTGCATTCTGTACCGTGGATCCATCGTTAAACGCTATTAAACTAACGTCCGTGATGGTATAAATGCAGATTTTCGCTCCGTTTAGCCAAAATAACGAACTTTAGGTGCGCTCCGAAATATTTCAAAGTCCCAGCGGCGTATTGCTTCGCCTCTTAGAACCGATTAGTCGAAAATTTTAACAATCATATTTTTGCATTCTGTACCGTGGATCGATCGTTAAACGCTATTGAACTAACGTCCGTGATGGTATAAATGCAGATTTTCGCTCCGTTTAGCCAAAATAACGAACTTTAGGTGCGCTCCGAAATATTTCAAAGTCCCAGCGACGTATTGCTTCGCCTCTTAGAACCGATTAGTCGAAAATTTTAACAATCATATTTTTGCATTCTGTACCGTGGATCCATCGTTAAACGCTATTAAACTAACGTCCGTGATGGTATAAATGCAGATTTTCGCTCCGTTTAGCCAAAATAACGAACTTTAGGTGCGCTCCGAAATATTTCAAAGTCCCAGCGGCGTATTGCTTCGCCTCTTAGAACCGATTAGTCGAAAATTTTAACAATCATATTTTTGCATTCTGTACCGTGGATCCATCGTTAAACGCTATTAAACTAACGTCCGTGATGGTATAAATGCAGATTTTCGCTCCGTTTAGCCAAAATAACGAACTTTAGGTGCGCTCCGAAATATTTCAAAGTCCCAGCGGCGTATTGCTTCGCCTCTTAGAACCGATTAGTCGAAAATTTTAACAATCATATTTTTGCATTCTGTACCGTGGATCCATCGTTAAACGCTATTAAACTAACGTCCGTGATGGTATAAATGCAGATTTTCGCTCC
>NW_027478207.1:72500-77500 GCF_051020975.1 Osmia lignaria lignaria | reverse complement strand
TTGCATTTTCTTACGACAAAACATTAACAAATACGAGACTATAACAATATAAAACTACATATGTAATTTAATTAATCAAAATTAATAATTTTTTTTGATTTTTCAGTGATCCAGAACCGATAAGTCGAAAATTTTAACAATCATATTTTTGCATTCTGTACCGTGGATCCATCGTTAAACGCTATTAAACTAACGTCCGTGATGGTATAAATGCAGATTTTCGCTCCGTTTAGCCAAAATAACGAACTTTAGGTGCGCTCCGAAATATTTCAAAGTCCCAGCGGCGTATTGCTTCGCCTCTTAGAACCGATTAGTCGAAAATTTTAACAATCATATTTTTGCATTCTGTACCGTGGATCGATCGTTAAACGCTATTGAACTAACGTCCGTGATGGTATAAATGCAGATTTTCGCTCCGTTTAGCCAAAATAACGAACTTTAGGTGCGCTCCGAAATATTTCAAAGTCCCAGCGGCGTATTGCTTCGCCTCTTAGAACCGATTAGTCGAAAATTTTAACAATCATATTTTTGCATTCTGTACCGTGGATCCATCGTTAAACGCTATTAAACTAACGTCCGTGATGGTATAAATGCAGATTTTCGCTCCGTTTAGCCAAAATAACGAACTTTAGGTGCGCTCCGAAATATTTCAAAGTCCCAGCGGCGTATTGCTTCGCCTCTTAGAACCGATTAGTCGAAAATTTTAACAATCATATTTTTGCATTCTGTACCGTGGATCCATCGTTAAACGCTATTAAACTAACGTCCGTGATGGTATAAATGCAGATTTTCGCTCCGTTTAGCCAAAATAACGAACTTTAGGTGCGCTCCGAAATATTTCAAAGTCCCAGCGGCGTATTGCTTCGCCTCTTAGAACCGATTAGTCGAAAATTTTAACAATCATATTTTTGCATTCTGTACCGTGGATCCATCGTTAAACGCTATTAAACTAACGTCCGTGATGGTATAAATGCAGATTTTCGCTCCGTTTAGCCAAAATAACGAACTTTAGGTGCGCTCCGAAATATTTCAAAGTCCCAGCGGCGTATTGCTTCGCCTCTTAGAACCGATTAGTCGAAAATTTTAACAATCATATTTTTGCATTCTGTACCGTGGATCGATCGTTAAACGCTATTGAACTAACGTCCGTGATGGTATAAATGCAGATTTTCGCTCCGTTTAGCCAAAATAACGAACTTTAGGTGCGCTCCGAAATATTTCAAAGTCCCAGCGACGTATTGCTTCGCCTCTTAGAACCGATTAGTCGAAAATTTTAACAATCATATTTTTGCATTCTGTACCGTGGATCCATCGTTAAACGCTATTAAACTAACGTCCGTGATGGTATAAATGCAGATTTTCGCTCCGTTTAGCCAAAATAACGAACTTTAGGTGCGCTCCGAAATATTTCAAAGTCCCAGCGGCGTATTGCTTCGCCTCTTAGAACCGATTAGTCGAAAATTTTAACAATCATATTTTTGCATTCTGTACCGTGGATCGATCGTTAAACGCTATTGAACTAACGTCCGTGATGGTATAAATGCAGATTTTCGCTCCGTTTAGCCAAAATAACGAACTTTAGGTGCGCTCCGAAATATTTCAAAGTCCCAGCGACGTATTGCTTCGCCTCTTAGAACCGATTAGTCGAAAATTTTAACAATCATATTTTTGCATTCTGTACCGTGGATCCATCGTTAAACGCTATTAAACTAACGTCCGTGATGGTATAAATGCAGATTTTCGCTCCGTTTAGCCAAAATAACGAACTTTAGGTGCGCTCCGAAATATTTCAAAGTCCCAGCGGCGTATTGCTTCGCCTCTTAGAACCGATTAGTCGAAAATTTTAACAATCATATTTTTGCATTCTGTACCGTGGATCCATCGTTAAACGCTATTAAACTAACGTCCGTGATGGTATAAATGCAGATTTTCGCTCCGTTTAGCCAAAATAACGAACTTTAGGTGCGCTCCGAAATATTTCAAAGTCCCAGCGGCGTATTGCTTCGCCTCTTAGAACCGATTAGTCGAAAATTTTAACAATCATATTTTTGCATTCTGTACCGTGGATCCATCGTTAAACGCTATTAAACTAACGTCCGTGATGGTATAAATGCAGATTTTCGCTCCGTTTAGCCAAAATAACGAACTTTAGGTGCGCTCCGAAATATTTCAAAGTCCCAGCGGCGTATTGCTTCGCCTCTTAGAACCGATTAGTCGAAAATTTTAACAATCATATTTTTGCATTCTGTACCGTGGATCCATCGTTAAACGCTATTAAACTAACGTCCGTGATGGTATAAATGCAGATTTTCGCTCCGTTTAGCCAAAATAACGAACTTTAGGTGCGCTCCGAAATATTTCAAAGTCCCAGCGGCGTATTGCTTCGCCTCTTAGAACCGATTAGTCGAAAATTTTAACAATCATATTTTTGCATTCTGTACCGTGGATCCATCGTTAAACGCTATTGAACTAACGTCCGTGATGGTATAAATGCAGATTTTCGCTCCGTTTAGCCAAAATAACGAACTTTAGGTGCGCTCCGAAATATTTCAAAGTCCCAGCGGCGTATTGCTTCGCCTCTTAGAACCGATTAGTCGAAAATTTTAACAATCATATTTTTGCATTCTGTACCGTGGATCCATCGTTAAACGCTATTAAACTAACGTCCGTGATGGTATAAATGCAGATTTTCGCTCCGTTTAGCCAAAATAACGAACTTTAGGTGCGCTCCGAAATATTTCAAAGTCCCAGCGGCGTATTGCTTCGCCTCTTAGAACCGATTAGTCGAAAATTTTAACAATCATATTTTTGCATTCTGTACCGTGGATCCATCGTTAAACGCTATTAAACTAACGTCCGTGATGGTATAAATGCAGATTTTCGCTCCGTTTAGCCAAAATAACGAACTTTAGGTGCGCTCCGAAATATTTCAAAGTCCCAGCGGCGTATTGCTTCGCCTCTTAGAACCGATTAGTCGAAAATTTTAACAATCATATTTTTGCATTCTGTACCGTGGATCCATCGTTAAACGCTATTGAACTAACGTCCGTGATGGTATAAATGCAGATTTTCGCTCCGTTTAGCCAAAATAACGAACTTTAGGTGCGCTCCGAAATATTTCAAAGTCCCAGCGGCGTATTGCTTCGCCTCTTAGAACCGATTAGTCGAAAATTTTAACAATCATATTTTTGCATTCTGTACCGTGGATCGATCGTTAAACGCTATTGAACTAACGTCCGTGATGGTATAAATGCAGATTTTCGCTCCGTTTAGCCAAAATAACGAACTTTAGGTGCGCTCCGAAATATTTCAAAGCCCCAGCGGCGTATTGCTTCGCCTCTTAGAACCGATTAGTCGAAAATTTTAACAATCATATTTTTGCATTCTGTACCGTGGATCCATCGTTAAACGCTATTAAACTAACGTCCGTGATGGTATAAATGCAGATTTTCGCTCCGTTTAGCCAAAATAACGAACTTTAGGTGCGCTCCGAAATATTTCAAAGTCCCAGCGGCGTATTGCTTCGCCTCTTAGAACCGATTAGTCGAAAATTTTAACAATCATATTTTTGCATTCTGTACCGTGGATCCATCGTTAAACGCTATTAAACTAACGTCCGTGATGGTATAAATGCAGATTTTCGCTCCGTTTAGCCAAAATAACGAACTTTAGGTGCGCTCCGAAATATTTCAAAGTCCCAGCGGCGTATTGCTTCGCCTCTTAGAACCGATTAGTCGAAAATTTTAACAATCATATTTTTGCATTCTGTACCGTGGATCCATCGTTAAACGCTATTGAACTAACGTCCGTGATGGTATAAATGCAGATTTTCGCTCCGTTTAGCCAAAATAACGAACTTTAGGTGCGCTCCGAAATATTTCAAAGTCCCAGCGGCGTATTGCTTCGCCTCTTAGAACCGATTAGTCGAAAATTTTAACAATCATATTTTTGCATTCTGTACCGTGGATCCATCGTTAAACGCTATTAAACTAACGTCCGTGATGGTATAAATGCAGATTTTCGCTCCGTTTAGCCAAAATAACGAACTTTAGGTGCGCTCCGAAATATTTCAAAGTCCCAGCGGCGTATTGCTTCGCCTCTTAGAACCGATTAGTCGAAAATTTTAACAATCATATTTTTGCATTCTGTACCGTGGATCCATCGTTAAACGCTATTAAACTAACGTCCGTGATGGTATAAATGCAGATTTTCGCTCCGTTTAGCCAAAATAACGAACTTTAGGTGCGCTCCGAAATATTTCAAAGTCCCAGCGGCGTATTGCTTCGCCTCTTAGAACCGATTAGTCGAAAATTTTAACAATCATATTTTTGCATTCTGTACCGTGGATCCATCGTTAAACGCTATTGAACTAACGTCCGTGATGGTATAAATGCAGATTTTCGCTCCGTTTAGCCAAAATAACGAACTTTAGGTGCGCTCCGAAATATTTCAAAGTCCCAGCGGCGTATTGCTTCGCCTCTTAGAACCGATTAGTCGAAAATTTTAACAATCATATTTTTGCATTCTGTACCGTGGATCGATCGTTAAACGCTATTGAACTAACGTCCGTGATGGTATAAATGCAGATTTTCGCTCCGTTTAGCCAAAATAACGAACTTTAGGTGCGCTCCGAAATATTTCAAAGCCCCAGCGGCGTATTGCTTCGCCTCTTAGAACCGATTAGTCGAAAATTTTAACAATCATATTTTTGCATTCTGTACCGTGGATCCATCGTTAAACGCTATTAAACTAACGTCCGTGATGGTATAAATGCAGATTTTCGCTCCGTTTAGCCAAAATAACGAACTTTAGGTGCGCTCCGAAATATTTCAAAGTCCCAGCGGCGTATTGCTTCGCCTCTTAGAACCGATTAGTCGAAAATTTTAACAATCATATTTTTGCATTCTGTACCGTGGATCGATCGTTAAACGCTATTGAACTAACGTCCGTGATGGTATAAATGCAGATTTTCGCTCCGTTTAGCCAAAATAACGAACTTT
>NW_027478207.1:55000-60000 GCF_051020975.1 Osmia lignaria lignaria | reverse complement strand
TTTGTACAAGTATCCAACATTTATAAGTGCATACAGGTCACCAGCCTTATATTACAAGGCTCACCACATATGGGCCATTCGGTCTTAGACACCGACCCGTGGTAATGCTGTGTGGAGATTAATAATAATCCGCAACGGAAAACCGGAACGAGAATAGTCGAGAAAGTATATTCTCGAGGAGCGGTAGACTGCTTTTCAACCGAAGTCATAAAAGAGCCACACGCTCGACGCTACTCCCGACCGGTCCGAGCGAACCGAAAGTGCCTTCCTATAAATACCGAACGGCCGGCCGCTAGGTCGGCGACGCATGGGCTTACGCCCAGGCGTATGCCTGTGCAAACCGCCGTGAGAGCGTACCATCCCGCCGGCACGGTAAAACTTAGACTGAAAATATCGTCGAACATATCCTTTCATTTTATAACGTTCTATACATGAAAATTAATAAATTAACATGCAGGACATAATAAATTCACATTCTCATGTAAATCATGGGTTTAATTAATATTTTAAAAAATTTTAAAACCGCCCAGAACCGATGAGATGAAAATATTAAAACGATATTTTTGCATTTTCTTACGGTAAAACATTAACAAATAAGCGACTATAGCAATATAAAACTCCATTTGTAATTTAATTAATCAAAATTAATATTTTTTTTTGATTTTTCAGCGATCCAGAACCGATGAGACGAAAACATTAAAACGATATTTTTGCATTTTCTTACGACAAAACATTAACAAATACGAGACTATAACAATATAAAACTACATATGTAATTTAATTAATCAAAATTAATAATTTTTTTTGATTTTTCAGTGATCCAGAACCGATAAGTCGAAAATTTTAACAATCATATTTTTGCATTCTGTACCGTGGATCCATCGTTAAACGCTATTAAACTAACGTCCGTGATGGTATAAATGCAGATTTTCGCTCCGTTTAGCCAAAATAACGAACTTTAGGTGCGCTCCGAAATATTTCAAAGTCCCAGCGGCGTATTGCTTCGCCTCTTAGAACCGATTAGTCGAAAATTTTAACAATCATATTTTTGCATTCTGTACCGTGGATCGATCGTTAAACGCTATTGAACTAACGTCCGTGATGGTATAAATGCAGATTTTCGCTCCGTTTAGCCAAAATAACGAACTTTAGGTGCGCTCCGAAATATTTCAAAGTCCCAGCGGCGTATTGCTTCGCCTCTTAGAACCGATTAGTCGAAAATTTTAACAATCATATTTTTGCATTCTGTACCGTGGATCCATCGTTAAACGCTATTAAACTAACGTCCGTGATGGTATAAATGCAGATTTTCGCTCCGTTTAGCCAAAATAACGAACTTTAGGTGCGCTCCGAAATATTTCAAAGTCCCAGCGGCGTATTGCTTCGCCTCTTAGAACCGATTAGTCGAAAATTTTAACAATCATATTTTTGCATTCTGTACCGTGGATCCATCGTTAAACGCTATTAAACTAACGTCCGTGATGGTATAAATGCAGATTTTCGCTCCGTTTAGCCAAAATAACGAACTTTAGGTGCGCTCCGAAATATTTCAAAGTCCCAGCGGCGTATTGCTTCGCCTCTTAGAACCGATTAGTCGAAAATTTTAACAATCATATTTTTGCATTCTGTACCGTGGATCCATCGTTAAACGCTATTAAACTAACGTCCGTGATGGTATAAATGCAGATTTTCGCTCCGTTTAGCCAAAATAACGAACTTTAGGTGCGCTCCGAAATATTTCAAAGTCCCAGCGGCGTATTGCTTCGCCTCTTAGAACCGATTAGTCGAAAATTTTAACAATCATATTTTTGCATTCTGTACCGTGGATCGATCGTTAAACGCTATTGAACTAACGTCCGTGATGGTATAAATGCAGATTTTCGCTCCGTTTAGCCAAAATAACGAACTTTAGGTGCGCTCCGAAATATTTCAAAGTCCCAGCGACGTATTGCTTCGCCTCTTAGAACCGATTAGTCGAAAATTTTAACAATCATATTTTTGCATTCTGTACCGTGGATCCATCGTTAAACGCTATTAAACTAACGTCCGTGATGGTATAAATGCAGATTTTCGCTCCGTTTAGCCAAAATAACGAACTTTAGGTGCGCTCCGAAATATTTCAAAGTCCCAGCGGCGTATTGCTTCGCCTCTTAGAACCGATTAGTCGAAAATTTTAACAATCATATTTTTGCATTCTGTACCGTGGATCGATCGTTAAACGCTATTGAACTAACGTCCGTGATGGTATAAATGCAGATTTTCGCTCCGTTTAGCCAAAATAACGAACTTTAGGTGCGCTCCGAAATATTTCAAAGTCCCAGCGACGTATTGCTTCGCCTCTTAGAACCGATTAGTCGAAAATTTTAACAATCATATTTTTGCATTCTGTACCGTGGATCCATCGTTAAACGCTATTAAACTAACGTCCGTGATGGTATAAATGCAGATTTTCGCTCCGTTTAGCCAAAATAACGAACTTTAGGTGCGCTCCGAAATATTTCAAAGTCCCAGCGGCGTATTGCTTCGCCTCTTAGAACCGATTAGTCGAAAATTTTAACAATCATATTTTTGCATTCTGTACCGTGGATCCATCGTTAAACGCTATTAAACTAACGTCCGTGATGGTATAAATGCAGATTTTCGCTCCGTTTAGCCAAAATAACGAACTTTAGGTGCGCTCCGAAATATTTCAAAGTCCCAGCGGCGTATTGCTTCGCCTCTTAGAACCGATTAGTCGAAAATTTTAACAATCATATTTTTGCATTCTGTACCGTGGATCCATCGTTAAACGCTATTAAACTAACGTCCGTGATGGTATAAATGCAGATTTTCGCTCCGTTTAGCCAAAATAACGAACTTTAGGTGCGCTCCGAAATATTTCAAAGTCCCAGCGGCGTATTGCTTCGCCTCTTAGAACCGATTAGTCGAAAATTTTAACAATCATATTTTTGCATTCTGTACCGTGGATCCATCGTTAAACGCTATTAAACTAACGTCCGTGATGGTATAAATGCAGATTTTCGCTCCGTTTAGCCAAAATAACGAACTTTAGGTGCGCTCCGAAATATTTCAAAGTCCCAGCGGCGTATTGCTTCGCCTCTTAGAACCGATTAGTCGAAAATTTTAACAATCATATTTTTGCATTCTGTACCGTGGATCCATCGTTAAACGCTATTGAACTAACGTCCGTGATGGTATAAATGCAGATTTTCGCTCCGTTTAGCCAAAATAACGAACTTTAGGTGCGCTCCGAAATATTTCAAAGTCCCAGCGGCGTATTGCTTCGCCTCTTAGAACCGATTAGTCGAAAATTTTAACAATCATATTTTTGCATTCTGTACCGTGGATCCATCGTTAAACGCTATTAAACTAACGTCCGTGATGGTATAAATGCAGATTTTCGCTCCGTTTAGCCAAAATAACGAACTTTAGGTGCGCTCCGAAATATTTCAAAGTCCCAGCGGCGTATTGCTTCGCCTCTTAGAACCGATTAGTCGAAAATTTTAACAATCATATTTTTGCATTCTGTACCGTGGATCCATCGTTAAACGCTATTAAACTAACGTCCGTGATGGTATAAATGCAGATTTTCGCTCCGTTTAGCCAAAATAACGAACTTTAGGTGCGCTCCGAAATATTTCAAAGTCCCAGCGGCGTATTGCTTCGCCTCTTAGAACCGATTAGTCGAAAATTTTAACAATCATATTTTTGCATTCTGTACCGTGGATCCATCGTTAAACGCTATTGAACTAACGTCCGTGATGGTATAAATGCAGATTTTCGCTCCGTTTAGCCAAAATAACGAACTTTAGGTGCGCTCCGAAATATTTCAAAGTCCCAGCGGCGTATTGCTTCGCCTCTTAGAACCGATTAGTCGAAAATTTTAACAATCATATTTTTGCATTCTGTACCGTGGATCGATCGTTAAACGCTATTGAACTAACGTCCGTGATGGTATAAATGCAGATTTTCGCTCCGTTTAGCCAAAATAACGAACTTTAGGTGCGCTCCGAAATATTTCAAAGTCCCAGCGGCGTATTGCTTCGCCTCTTAGAACCGATTAGTCGAAAATTTTAACAATCATATTTTTGCATTCTGTACCGTGGATCCATCGTTAAACGCTATTAAACTAACGTCCGTGATGGTATAAATGCAGATTTTCGCTCCGTTTAGCCAAAATAACGAACTTTAGGTGCGCTCCGAAATATTTCAAAGTCCCAGCGGCGTATTGCTTCGCCTCTTAGAACCGATTAGTCGAAAATTTTAACAATCATATTTTTGCATTCTGTACCGTGGATCGATCGTTAAACGCTATTGAACTAACGTCCGTGATGGTATAAATGCAGATTTTCGCTCCGTTTAGCCAAAATAACGAACTTTAGGTGCGCTCCGAAATATTTCAAAGTCCCAGCGGCGTATTGCTTCGCCTCTTAGAACCGATTAGTCGAAAATTTTAACAATCATATTTTTGCATTCTGTACCGTGGATCCATCGTTAAACGCTATTAAACTAACGTCCGTGATGGTATAAATGCAGATTTTCGCTCCGTTTAGCCAAAATAACGAACTTTAGGTGCGCTCCGAAATATTTCAAAGTCCCAGCGGCGTATTGCTTCGCCTCTTAGAACCGATTAGTCGAAAATTTTAACAATCATATTTTTGCATTCTGTACCGTGGATCCATCGTTAAACGCTATTAAACTAACGTCCGTGATGGTATAAATGCAGATTTTCGCTCCGTTTAGCCAAAATAACGAACTTTAGGTGCGCTCCGAAATATTTCAAAGTCCCAGCGGCGTATTGCTTCGCCTCTTAGAACCGATTAGTCGAAAATTTTAACAATCATATTTTTGCATTCTGTACCGTGGATCCATCGTTAAACGCTATTGAACTAACGTCCGTGATGGTATAAATGCAGATTTTCGCTCCGTTTAGCCAAAATAACGAACTTTAGGTGCGCTCCGAAATATTTCAAAGTCCCAGCGGCGTATTGCTTCGCCTC
>NW_027478207.1:37500-42500 GCF_051020975.1 Osmia lignaria lignaria | reverse complement strand
CATTTGTAATTTAATTAATCAAAATTAATATTTTTTTTTGATTTTTCAGCGATCCAGAACCGATGAGACGAAAACATTAAAACGATATTTTTGCATTTTCTTACGACAAAACATTAACAAATACGAGACTATAACAATATAAAACTACATATGTAATTTAATTAATCAAAATTAATAATTTTTTTTGATTTTTCAGTGATCCAGAACCGATAAGTCGAAAATTTTAACAATCATATTTTTGCATTCTGTACCGTGGATCCATCGTTAAACGCTATTAAACTAACGTCCGTGATGGTATAAATGCAGATTTTCGCTCCGTTTAGCCAAAATAACGAACTTTAGGTGCGCTCCGAAATATTTCAAAGTCCCAGCGGCGTATTGCTTCGCCTCTTAGAACCGATTAGTCGAAAATTTTAACAATCATATTTTTGCATTCTGTACCGTGGATCGATCGTTAAACGCTATTGAACTAACGTCCGTGATGGTATAAATGCAGATTTTCGCTCCGTTTAGCCAAAATAACGAACTTTAGGTGCGCTCCGAAATATTTCAAAGTCCCAGCGGCGTATTGCTTCGCCTCTTAGAACCGATTAGTCGAAAATTTTAACAATCATATTTTTGCATTCTGTACCGTGGATCCATCGTTAAACGCTATTAAACTAACGTCCGTGATGGTATAAATGCAGATTTTCGCTCCGTTTAGCCAAAATAACGAACTTTAGGTGCGCTCCGAAATATTTCAAAGTCCCAGCGGCGTATTGCTTCGCCTCTTAGAACCGATTAGTCGAAAATTTTAACAATCATATTTTTGCATTCTGTACCGTGGATCCATCGTTAAACGCTATTAAACTAACGTCCGTGATGGTATAAATGCAGATTTTCGCTCCGTTTAGCCAAAATAACGAACTTTAGGTGCGCTCCGAAATATTTCAAAGTCCCAGCGGCGTATTGCTTCGCCTCTTAGAACCGATTAGTCGAAAATTTTAACAATCATATTTTTGCATTCTGTACCGTGGATCCATCGTTAAACGCTATTAAACTAACGTCCGTGATGGTATAAATGCAGATTTTCGCTCCGTTTAGCCAAAATAACGAACTTTAGGTGCGCTCCGAAATATTTCAAAGTCCCAGCGGCGTATTGCTTCGCCTCTTAGAACCGATTAGTCGAAAATTTTAACAATCATATTTTTGCATTCTGTACCGTGGATCGATCGTTAAACGCTATTGAACTAACGTCCGTGATGGTATAAATGCAGATTTTCGCTCCGTTTAGCCAAAATAACGAACTTTAGGTGCGCTCCGAAATATTTCAAAGTCCCAGCGACGTATTGCTTCGCCTCTTAGAACCGATTAGTCGAAAATTTTAACAATCATATTTTTGCATTCTGTACCGTGGATCCATCGTTAAACGCTATTAAACTAACGTCCGTGATGGTATAAATGCAGATTTTCGCTCCGTTTAGCCAAAATAACGAACTTTAGGTGCGCTCCGAAATATTTCAAAGTCCCAGCGGCGTATTGCTTCGCCTCTTAGAACCGATTAGTCGAAAATTTTAACAATCATATTTTTGCATTCTGTACCGTGGATCGATCGTTAAACGCTATTGAACTAACGTCCGTGATGGTATAAATGCAGATTTTCGCTCCGTTTAGCCAAAATAACGAACTTTAGGTGCGCTCCGAAATATTTCAAAGTCCCAGCGACGTATTGCTTCGCCTCTTAGAACCGATTAGTCGAAAATTTTAACAATCATATTTTTGCATTCTGTACCGTGGATCCATCGTTAAACGCTATTAAACTAACGTCCGTGATGGTATAAATGCAGATTTTCGCTCCGTTTAGCCAAAATAACGAACTTTAGGTGCGCTCCGAAATATTTCAAAGTCCCAGCGGCGTATTGCTTCGCCTCTTAGAACCGATTAGTCGAAAATTTTAACAATCATATTTTTGCATTCTGTACCGTGGATCCATCGTTAAACGCTATTAAACTAACGTCCGTGATGGTATAAATGCAGATTTTCGCTCCGTTTAGCCAAAATAACGAACTTTAGGTGCGCTCCGAAATATTTCAAAGTCCCAGCGGCGTATTGCTTCGCCTCTTAGAACCGATTAGTCGAAAATTTTAACAATCATATTTTTGCATTCTGTACCGTGGATCCATCGTTAAACGCTATTAAACTAACGTCCGTGATGGTATAAATGCAGATTTTCGCTCCGTTTAGCCAAAATAACGAACTTTAGGTGCGCTCCGAAATATTTCAAAGTCCCAGCGGCGTATTGCTTCGCCTCTTAGAACCGATTAGTCGAAAATTTTAACAATCATATTTTTGCATTCTGTACCGTGGATCCATCGTTAAACGCTATTAAACTAACGTCCGTGATGGTATAAATGCAGATTTTCGCTCCGTTTAGCCAAAATAACGAACTTTAGGTGCGCTCCGAAATATTTCAAAGTCCCAGCGGCGTATTGCTTCGCCTCTTAGAACCGATTAGTCGAAAATTTTAACAATCATATTTTTGCATTCTGTACCGTGGATCCATCGTTAAACGCTATTGAACTAACGTCCGTGATGGTATAAATGCAGATTTTCGCTCCGTTTAGCCAAAATAACGAACTTTAGGTGCGCTCCGAAATATTTCAAAGTCCCAGCGGCGTATTGCTTCGCCTCTTAGAACCGATTAGTCGAAAATTTTAACAATCATATTTTTGCATTCTGTACCGTGGATCCATCGTTAAACGCTATTAAACTAACGTCCGTGATGGTATAAATGCAGATTTTCGCTCCGTTTAGCCAAAATAACGAACTTTAGGTGCGCTCCGAAATATTTCAAAGTCCCAGCGGCGTATTGCTTCGCCTCTTAGAACCGATTAGTCGAAAATTTTAACAATCATATTTTTGCATTCTGTACCGTGGATCCATCGTTAAACGCTATTAAACTAACGTCCGTGATGGTATAAATGCAGATTTTCGCTCCGTTTAGCCAAAATAACGAACTTTAGGTGCGCTCCGAAATATTTCAAAGTCCCAGCGGCGTATTGCTTCGCCTCTTAGAACCGATTAGTCGAAAATTTTAACAATCATATTTTTGCATTCTGTACCGTGGATCCATCGTTAAACGCTATTGAACTAACGTCCGTGATGGTATAAATGCAGATTTTCGCTCCGTTTAGCCAAAATAACGAACTTTAGGTGCGCTCCGAAATATTTCAAAGTCCCAGCGGCGTATTGCTTCGCCTCTTAGAACCGATTAGTCGAAAATTTTAACAATCATATTTTTGCATTCTGTACCGTGGATCGATCGTTAAACGCTATTGAACTAACGTCCGTGATGGTATAAATGCAGATTTTCGCTCCGTTTAGCCAAAATAACGAACTTTAGGTGCGCTCCGAAATATTTCAAAGCCCCAGCGGCGTATTGCTTCGCCTCTTAGAACCGATTAGTCGAAAATTTTAACAATCATATTTTTGCATTCTGTACCGTGGATCCATCGTTAAACGCTATTAAACTAACGTCCGTGATGGTATAAATGCAGATTTTCGCTCCGTTTAGCCAAAATAACGAACTTTAGGTGCGCTCCGAAATATTTCAAAGTCCCAGCGGCGTATTGCTTCGCCTCTTAGAACCGATTAGTCGAAAATTTTAACAATCATATTTTTGCATTCTGTACCGTGGATCGATCGTTAAACGCTATTGAACTAACGTCCGTGATGGTATAAATGCAGATTTTCGCTCCGTTTAGCCAAAATAACGAACTTTAGGTGCGCTCCGAAATATTTCAAAGTCCCAGCGGCGTATTGCTTCGCCTCTTAGAACCGATTAGTCGAAAATTTTAACAATCATATTTTTGCATTCTGTACCGTGGATCCATCGTTAAACGCTATTAAACTAACGTCCGTGATGGTATAAATGCAGATTTTCGCTCCGTTTAGCCAAAATAACGAACTTTAGGTGCGCTCCGAAATATTTCAAAGTCCCAGCGGCGTATTGCTTCGCCTCTTAGAACCGATTAGTCGAAAATTTTAACAATCATATTTTTGCATTCTGTACCGTGGATCCATCGTTAAACGCTATTAAACTAACGTCCGTGATGGTATAAATGCAGATTTTCGCTCCGTTTAGCCAAAATAACGAACTTTAGGTGCGCTCCGAAATATTTCAAAGTCCCAGCGGCGTATTGCTTCGCCTCTTAGAACCGATTAGTCGAAAATTTTAACAATCATATTTTTGCATTCTGTACCGTGGATCCATCGTTAAACGCTATTGAACTAACGTCCGTGATGGTATAAATGCAGATTTTCGCTCCGTTTAGCCAAAATAACGAACTTTAGGTGCGCTCCGAAATATTTCAAAGTCCCAGCGGCGTATTGCTTCGCCTCTTAGAACCGATTAGTCGAAAATTTTAACAATCATATTTTTGCATTCTGTACCGTGGATCCATCGTTAAACGCTATTAAACTAACGTCCGTGATGGTATAAATGCAGATTTTCGCTCCGTTTAGCCAAAATAACGAACTTTAGGTGCGCTCCGAAATATTTCAAAGTCCCAGCGGCGTATTGCTTCGCCTCTTAGAACCGATTAGTCGAAAATTTTAACAATCATATTTTTGCATTCTGTACCGTGGATCGATCGTTAAACGCTATTGAACTAACGTCCGTGATGGTATAAATGCAGATTTTCGCTCCGTTTAGCCAAAATAACGAACTTTAGGTGCGCTCCGAAATATTTCAAAGTCCCAGCGGCGTATTGCTTCGCCTCTTAGAACCGATTAGTCGAAAATTTTAACAATCATATTTTTGCATTCTGTACCGTGGATCGATCGTTAAACGCTATTGAACTAACGTCCGTGATGGTATAAATGCAGATTTTCGCTCCGTTTAGCCAAAATAACGAACTTTAGGTGCGCTCCGAAATATTTCAAAGTCCCAGCGGCGTATTGCTTCGCCTCTTAGAACCGATTAGTCGAAAATTTTAACAATCATATTTTTGCATTCTGTA
>NW_027478207.1:30000-32500 GCF_051020975.1 Osmia lignaria lignaria | reverse complement strand
TTCGATGTCTCGGGATAAACGGATCCTCCTGAACACTACATTTCCCAGCGGCGGTACCGCGGGATTCAGTGCTGGGCTCATTCCTGTTCGCTCGCCGCTACTAAGGAAATCCTAGTTAGTTTCTTTTCCTCCGCTTAATAATATGCTTAAATTCAGCGGGTAATCTCGCCTACTCTGAGGTCGTCAATTTCTTTGGTTTCATCGAAAGGTGAATAATGATGCTCGATGCAAAAAAAAAAAAAATAAACGAAAAGAAGCAAAAAAGCAAACACGTAGAGAAACTGTGCGTGAATCAACCTTTCGCATATTCAATTTTTCCTCCTCTCTCGTTTCAAAATGTTTGTATTTATCGTTCGATGAAACGAGCACAAGAGGGAAAAAAAAGTTGAGACACGACGTTCCCATAATTTTCGTGTTATTTCCTTTTTGCTTCAAACATTTTGCGGACTGCAGCTTCGTCGTATTGCTTTTATCAATTTTTAACAATTTCAAAGCGAAGACAACTCGCAAGACGATCCATTTCGTCTCGGTTCAATTTTAACGTCCGTCCGTATTATTTTTTGTTCCACAAGAGATTTCGAATAGGTTTCTTTATTTATCATCCCTTCTTTTCGAGCGCCACGGAAGCAAGAGGAAAAGCAAGAGCGAGAGAACATTTCGCGTATACTTCATTTAACAATTTTAACCAACACGCGATGTACTCCACACACCTCTTAGATTTAACAACTGCTTTTCTCTTCTTCTCCCCTTAGCGCAAGGGTAAACCCCATTTGTCTCTTCTTTGGAACGCAACAAAACTTTCGAGGACTGGACGACCGAGCGATGGTCGCGCGGTCTTCGCTTATCTTTAACAAACGAAGTAGTCCGTATGTATTCTAAATGTTGAAGCCTCCTAGAGCTTTAAGCCATGCGAGACATTGAAATGCTGTTTTAACGGGAGCATGCATAATTGCTGCAAACATACTTTTATCACAAGTTCTAGCCACGCCACGGAGGCTTCGAAGTTCCTTCACCATTCGCTTTCCTCTCTTTTGTTACACAGTTTCAGACTACGATCAGGGGTACCGAAACGCTGTATTGATTGTAAACAACCATTTTTATCTTGGAGCGGAGCGTTCCTTTACTCGTTAGATTTGTCTTGTCGCGTGTGTATTCGCTTTTTCGACGCTTTTTAACCATTTAACTTGTTTAGCGAAGCTAAACGCACAGACAGACAAAAAAAAAGGAACAGCATCGCGCGTCAAACAGCGACGACCCATCTGAAGCGATCTTTCATTTATACACCGTTTGTAAACAGAGAGATGTATAAAGCGCGGGGAATCATTCGAAACCCTGGGGCTATTCGAGCTTGCATTTCAGCAAATTATCATCTCAAACATTTCACTCGTTTGCTTTTTCTAAATTTATAGGAGAGCTTCTTTCGTTTATTTTTGACACACCTTTCGTAAATATCGTTTCTGGCAACGTCGGGAGCGTGGATTTCTACAAGTGAACAATCGCGCCGATCCGATAACTTCCAGCAGGATGGAGAATCTTTATAGATTATCTTCCGAGAACTCGGTGCTTTCACGGGCGGTCGTTTATAAATTTTAACGAACGACTCGCGCGCCGTGACGCACTTGCGCTAGTTCGAAGAGATATTTCGAAATTTGTTTTTCTCCTTTAACGGCCTGCATTTAGTGTATCGGTTGCGATTTTCGTCACATCGTTTCCACGACAAACGCCGACGAACTGCCCAACTATCGCTCGTACGTTGCGACTCTTTCTTTGTTTATCGTTCATTCATTCTTTCAATTTCGTTCGATAATCCCGCTCCGAAACGTTCTACTTTCGTTGAACGACGGCGAGATGTTTAGAAAGAAATGAATTACTCTTTTTTCGAGAAGCAAACGCAAGCAGTCTTTTGTTAAGAAAACGACCCTCAGCCAGGCGTGGTCCAGGAATTGTATCCGTGGACCGCAATGTGCGTTCGAAATGTCGATGTTCATGTGTCCTGCAGTTCACACGTTGACGCGCAATTAGCTGCGTTCTTCATCGACCCACGAGCCAAGTGATCCACCGTTCAGGGTAATCGTAAAATTTTGTATTTCAAACTCTTTAGATCTTTAGAGTGTTATTTTCATTATTAACACGCATCACATTCGATACCCACATCACTCTCCCACCCGGCGCGTGCGGGAGAGCGAATTCGGGCGTCGCCAACGTATTTGTTTGTTTGTTTGTTCGATCGTTGACGACACGATCGCGTCCAAGGACGGAAACCGTCGGAGAAACGCCCAGTGGCACGCTCCTCTCGACGGTCGGGCGTAAAGTACATTTAAAAACCTTGAAAAGTACGAACGCACACAAGGAATGCGAGCGCGCGTCCTGTCGCTGAATCGTGGGTTGCGAGATTCGAACAGACACACGGCCGGCGACGATCGGTCTAACTAATGGACACATAGTTTTTCAAAGACTCGCTATCGTCGCTTCTCAGCCGGTCCGTAAACAACACACATCG
>NW_027478207.1:22500-25000 GCF_051020975.1 Osmia lignaria lignaria | reverse complement strand
GCATTCTGTACCGTGGATCCATCGTTAAACGCTATTAAACTAACGTCCGTGATGGTATAAATGCAGATTTTCGCTCCGTTTAGCCAAAATAACGAACTTTAGGTGCGCTCCGAAATATTTCAAAGTCCCAGCGGCGTATTGCTTCGCCTCTTAGAACCGATTAGTCGAAAATTTTAACAATCATATTTTTGCATTCTGTACCGTGGATCCATCGTTAAACGCTATTAAACTAACGTCCGTGATGGTATAAATGCAGATTTTCGCTCCGTTTAGCCAAAATAACGAACTTTAGGTGCGCTCCGAAATATTTCAAAGTCCCAGCGGCGTATTGCTTCGCCTCTTAGAACCGATTAGTCGAAAATTTTAACAATCATATTTTTGCATTCTGTACCGTGGATCCATCGTTAAACGCTATTAAACTAACGTCCGTGATGGTATAAATGCAGATTTTCGCTCCGTTTAGCCAAAATAACGAACTTTAGGTGCGCTCCGAAATATTTCAAAGTCCCAGCGGCGTATTGCTTCGCCTCTTAGAACCGATTAGTCGAAAATTTTAACAATCATATTTTTGCATTCTGTACCGTGGATCGATCGTTAAACGCTATTGAACTAACGTCCGTGATGGTATAAATGCAGATTTTCGCTCCGTTTAGCCAAAATAACGAACTTTAGGTGCGCTCCGAAATATTTCAAAGTCCCAGCGACGTATTGCTTCGCCTCTTAGAACCGATTAGTCGAAAATTTTAACAATCATATTTTTGCATTCTGTACCGTGGATCCATCGTTAAACGCTATTAAACTAACGTCCGTGATGGTATAAATGCAGATTTTCGCTCCGTTTAGCCAAAATAACGAACTTTAGGTGCGCTCCGAAATATTTCAAAGTCCCAGCGGCGTATTGCTTCGCCTCTTAGAACCGATTAGTCGAAAATTTTAACAATCATATTTTTGCATTCTGTACCGTGGATCGATCGTTAAACGCTATTGAACTAACGTCCGTGATGGTATAAATGCAGATTTTCGCTCCGTTTAGCCAAAATAACGAACTTTAGGTGCGCTCCGAAATATTTCAAAGTCCCAGCGACGTATTGCTTCGCCTCTTAGAACCGATTAGTCGAAAATTTTAACAATCATATTTTTGCATTCTGTACCGTGGATCCATCGTTAAACGCTATTAAACTAACGTCCGTGATGGTATAAATGCAGATTTTCGCTCCGTTTAGCCAAAATAACGAACTTTAGGTGCGCTCCGAAATATTTCAAAGTCCCAGCGGCGTATTGCTTCGCCTCTTAGAACCGATTAGTCGAAAATTTTAACAATCATATTTTTGCATTCTGTACCGTGGATCCATCGTTAAACGCTATTAAACTAACGTCCGTGATGGTATAAATGCAGATTTTCGCTCCGTTTAGCCAAAATAACGAACTTTAGGTGCGCTCCGAAATATTTCAAAGTCCCAGCGGCGTATTGCTTCGCCTCTTAGAACCGATTAGTCGAAAATTTTAACAATCATATTTTTGCATTCTGTACCGTGGATCCATCGTTAAACGCTATTAAACTAACGTCCGTGATGGTATAAATGCAGATTTTCGCTCCGTTTAGCCAAAATAACGAACTTTAGGTGCGCTCCGAAATATTTCAAAGTCCCAGCGGCGTATTGCTTCGCCTCTTAGAACCGATTAGTCGAAAATTTTAACAATCATATTTTTGCATTCTGTACCGTGGATCCATCGTTAAACGCTATTAAACTAACGTCCGTGATGGTATAAATGCAGATTTTCGCTCCGTTTAGCCAAAATAACGAACTTTAGGTGCGCTCCGAAATATTTCAAAGTCCCAGCGGCGTATTGCTTCGCCTCTTAGAACCGATTAGTCGAAAATTTTAACAATCATATTTTTGCATTCTGTACCGTGGATCCATCGTTAAACGCTATTGAACTAACGTCCGTGATGGTATAAATGCAGATTTTCGCTCCGTTTAGCCAAAATAACGAACTTTAGGTGCGCTCCGAAATATTTCAAAGTCCCAGCGGCGTATTGCTTCGCCTCTTAGAACCGATTAGTCGAAAATTTTAACAATCATATTTTTGCATTCTGTACCGTGGATCCATCGTTAAACGCTATTAAACTAACGTCCGTGATGGTATAAATGCAGATTTTCGCTCCGTTTAGCCAAAATAACGAACTTTAGGTGCGCTCCGAAATATTTCAAAGTCCCAGCGGCGTATTGCTTCGCCTCTTAGAACCGATTAGTCGAAAATTTTAACAATCATATTTTTGCATTCTGTACCGTGGATCCATCGTTAAACGCTATTAAACTAACGTCCGTGATGGTATAAATGCAGATTTTCGCTCCGTTTAGCCAAAATAACGAACTTTAGGTGCGCTCCGAAATATTTCAAAGTCCCAGCGGCGTATTGCTTCGCCTCTTAGAACCGATTAGTCGAAAATTTTAACAATCATATTTTTGCATTCTGTACCGTGGATCCATCGTTAAAC
>NW_027478207.1:12500-15000 GCF_051020975.1 Osmia lignaria lignaria | reverse complement strand
ACGGAAGCAAGAGGAAAAGCAAGAGCGAGAGAACATTTCGCGTATACTTCATTTAACAATTTTAACCAACACGCGATGTACTCCACACACCTCTTAGATTTAACAACTGCTTTTCTCTTCTTCTCCCCTTAGCGCAAGGGTAAACCCCATTTGTCTCTTCTTTGGAACGCAACAAAACTTTCGAGGACTGGACGACCGAGCGATGGTCGCGCGGTCTTCGCTTATCTTTAACAAACGAAGTAGTCCGTATGTATTCTAAATGTTGAAGCCTCCTAGAGCTTTAAGCCATGCGAGACATTGAAATGCTGTTTTAACGGGAGCATGCATAATTGCTGCAAACATACTTTTATCACAAGTTCTAGCCACGCCACGGAGGCTTCGAAGTTCCTTCACCATTCGCTTTCCTCTCTTTTGTTACACAGTTTCAGACTACGATCAGGGGTACCGAAACGCTGTATTGATTGTAAACAACCATTTTTATCTTGGAGCGGAGCGTTCCTTTACTCGTTAGATTTGTCTTGTCGCGTGTGTATTCGCTTTTTCGACGCTTTTTAACCATTTAACTTGTTTAGCGAAGCTAAACGCACAGACAGACAAAAAAAAAGGAACAGCATCGCGCGTCAAACAGCGACGACCCATCTGAAGCGATCTTTCATTTATACACCGTTTGTAAACAGAGAGATGTATAAAGCGCGGGGAATCATTCGAAACCCTGGGGCTATTCGAGCTTGCATTTCAGCAAATTATCATCTCAAACATTTCACTCGTTTGCTTTTTCTAAATTTATAGGAGAGCTTCTTTCGTTTATTTTTGACACACCTTTCGTAAATATCGTTTCTGGCAACGTCGGGAGCGTGGATTTCTACAAGTGAACAATCGCGCCGATCCGATAACTTCCAGCAGGATGGAGAATCTTTATAGATTATCTTCCGAGAACTCGGTGCTTTCACGGGCGGTCGTTTATAAATTTTAACGAACGACTCGCGCGCCGTGACGCACTTGCGCTAGTTCGAAGAGATATTTCGAAATTTGTTTTTCTCCTTTAACGGCCTGCATTTAGTGTATCGGTTGCGATTTTCGTCACATCGTTTCCACGACAAACGCCGACGAACTGCCCAACTATCGCTCGTACGTTGCGACTCTTTCTTTGTTTATCGTTCATTCATTCTTTCAATTTCGTTCGATAATCCCGCTCCGAAACGTTCTACTTTCGTTGAACGACGGCGAGATGTTTAGAAAGAAATGAATTACTCTTTTTTCGAGAAGCAAACGCAAGCAGTCTTTTGTTAAGAAAACGACCCTCAGCCAGGCGTGGTCCAGGAATTGTATCCGTGGACCGCAATGTGCGTTCGAAATGTCGATGTTCATGTGTCCTGCAGTTCACACGTTGACGCGCAATTAGCTGCGTTCTTCATCGACCCACGAGCCAAGTGATCCACCGTTCAGGGTAATCGTAAAATTTTGTATTTCAAACTCTTTAGATCTTTAGAGTGTTATTTTCATTATTAACACGCATCACATTCGATACCCACATCACTCTCCCACCCGGCGCGTGCGGGAGAGCGAATTCGGGCGTCGCCAACGTATTTGTTTGTTTGTTTGTTCGATCGTTGACGACACGATCGCGTCCAAGGACGGAAACCGTCGGAGAAACGCCCAGTGGCACGCTCCTCTCGACGGTCGGGCGTAAAGTACATTTAAAAACCTTGAAAAGTACGAACGCACACAAGGAATGCGAGCGCGCGTCCTGTCGCTGAATCGTGGGTTGCGAGATTCGAACAGACACACGGCCGGCGACGATCGGTCTAACTAATGGACACATAGTTTTTCAAAGACTCGCTATCGTCGCTTCTCAGCCGGTCCGTAAACAACACACATCGATCAGGCGGACGCACGAATCTTACCACGGTGCGTGTTTCGTAGATTCCAGGTTACCCGCAAGTACCTCTCTCTCCCTCTCGAAAGAGGAATCTCGATCCGTCCTTTTTGGACAATGGAGAAATCTTTTTATCGCAACACGGATGGCAAAGAAACAACCAAAGCGTAGGAGCGTGGGGACGAGAGCGACGAAAAGAACGTCGCGAAAACAAAGTTTCGACGGTTGCTCGTTCTAATACATCGTAGTTTCAACTCTCTCAGTTTTAACCACTCCTAGACGCTTCGTAAACTTTTAACAATTCTTCGCCTCCGCGAGTTTCATTTCGAATAGAGCGAACGCAACACGGACCAAAAAAACTCCGGTGATGCCAGATCATTTAGCAAAGATCAGACGGCGGGTCATCTGTATTCCTTTTCTCTCTTTTTTATATCTTTCCATTTAACTAGGGTGTCGCAACGACGGGTACATTTATATATTTATATATATTGTATTTCAATTTTAATGATCCTTCACTTTCGGTTTGTAATAATATGATCCTTCTTTCATTTCGATCCTTCATATTGTAGGTTAACCAACAGAAGTTTGTTTTTTTACGACTTGTATTTTTGTGGTTTGTTTGTT
>NW_027478207.1:7500-10000 GCF_051020975.1 Osmia lignaria lignaria | reverse complement strand
TCTCCTCCTCCTCTCATAAAGCACGAAAATCACTTTCACGCCGTGCATCCATCGTGCAAGCACGTAGACCACACACGCTGGACAATATAATAAAAGATAGCGCGGACAGTGGCATGCTATACAAATCGAGAAAGCGCGTACAGTGATCATGCTGGTCATTTTGCCACCAAATTTTATAATCTTTATCATTAGAGCGGGCCCACCAACCTCGTCTCTGTACTTTATACATTTCTCCTCCATCTGCACACACCTTTTCAAACATTAACGGAGAGAGTTCCTTGGACTTGCTTTAAATGTACATATTAGATATGTTGGAATCTCTCTCCTTTAGAAGTTTCCCCAGCCTTAAAACTTCTTTCATTTTTACTCCTCTCTCCATACTTATTTTCCTCTCTGAACGTATCAGAGAGGATTTTATTTCTGACACCTCTTGACTTTTCTTAAATTCAGGGACGTAATTTTGTTCATAATTCAGTGGACTTTTGTGTATTTTATACTTTAAATATTTCCAAACAGTCTCCCTTCTAAAAGTGATAGAACGAATTTTCGTCTAACACTACTTTCTTGGTTCAAAAATTTTATACAATCTTATAACTTTTTCAGTTTTAACAAATTTTGGTTACAGACAGTTGATGCTCAGTTTGTACAAGTATGCAACATTTATAAGTGCATACAGGTCACCAGCCTTATATTACAAGGCTCACCACATATGGGCCATTCGGTCTTAGACACCGACCCGTGGTAATGCTGTGTGGAGATTAATAATAATCCGCAACGGAAAACCGGAACGAGAATAGTCGAGAAAGTATATTCTCGAGGAGCGGTAGACTGCTTTTCAACCGAAGTCATAAAAGAGCCACACGCTCGACGCTACTCCCGACCGGTCCGAGCGAACCGAAAGTGCCTTCCTATAAATACCGAACGGCCGGCCGCTAGGTCGGCGACGCATGGGCTTACGCCCAGGCGTATGCCTGTGCAAACCGCCGTGAGAGCGTACCATCCCGCCGGCACGGTAAAACTTAGACTGAAAATATCGTCGAACATATCCTTTCATTTTATAACGTTCTATACATGAAAATTAATAAATTAACATGCAGGACATAATAAATTCACATTCTCATGTAAATCATGGGTTTAATTAATATTTTAAAAAATTTTAAAACCGCCCAGAACCGATGAGATGAAAATATTAAAACGATATTTTTGCATTTTCTTACGGTAAAACATTAACAAATAAGCGACTATAGCAATATAAAACTCCATTTGTAATTTAATTAATCAAAATTAATATTTTTTTTTGATTTTTCAGCGATCCAGAACCGATGAGACGAAAACATTAAAACGATATTTTTGCATTTTCTTACGACAAAACATTAACAAATACGAGACTATAACAATATAAAACTACATATGTAATTTAATTAATCAAAATTAATAATTTTTTTTGATTTTTCAGTGATCCAGAACCGATAAGTCGAAAATTTTAACAATCATATTTTTGCATTCTGTACCGTGGATCCATCGTTAAACGCTATTAAACTAACGTCCGTGATGGTATAAATGCAGATTTTCGCTCCGTTTAGCCAAAATAACGAACTTTAGGTGCGCTCCGAAATATTTCAAAGTCCCAGCGGCGTATTGCTTCGCCTCTTAGAACCGATTAGTCGAAAATTTTAACAATCATATTTTTGCATTCTGTACCGTGGATCGATCGTTAAACGCTATTGAACTAACGTCCGTGATGGTATAAATGCAGATTTTCGCTCCGTTTAGCCAAAATAACGAACTTTAGGTGCGCTCCGAAATATTTCAAAGTCCCAGCGGCGTATTGCTTCGCCTCTTAGAACCGATTAGTCGAAAATTTTAACAATCATATTTTTGCATTCTGTACCGTGGATCCATCGTTAAACGCTATTAAACTAACGTCCGTGATGGTATAAATGCAGATTTTCGCTCCGTTTAGCCAAAATAACGAACTTTAGGTGCGCTCCGAAATATTTCAAAGTCCCAGCGGCGTATTGCTTCGCCTCTTAGAACCGATTAGTCGAAAATTTTAACAATCATATTTTTGCATTCTGTACCGTGGATCCATCGTTAAACGCTATTAAACTAACGTCCGTGATGGTATAAATGCAGATTTTCGCTCCGTTTAGCCAAAATAACGAACTTTAGGTGCGCTCCGAAATATTTCAAAGTCCCAGCGGCGTATTGCTTCGCCTCTTAGAACCGATTAGTCGAAAATTTTAACAATCATATTTTTGCATTCTGTACCGTGGATCCATCGTTAAACGCTATTAAACTAACGTCCGTGATGGTATAAATGCAGATTTTCGCTCCGTTTAGCCAAAATAACGAACTTTAGGTGCGCTCCGAAATATTTCAAAGTCCCAGCGGCGTATTGCTTCGCCTCTTAGAACCGATTAGTCGAAAATTTTAACAATCATATTTTTGCATTCTGTACCGTGGATCGATCGTTAAACGCTATTGAACTAACGTCCGT
>NW_027478207.1:0-2500 GCF_051020975.1 Osmia lignaria lignaria | reverse complement strand
AGTGCCAGCTATCCTGAGGGAAACTTCGGAGGGAACCAGCTACTAGATGGTTCGATTAGTCTTTCGCCCCTATACCCAGTTCCGACGATCGATTTGCACGTCAGAATCGCTACGGACCTCCATCAGGGTTTCCCCTGACTTCGTCCTGACCAGGCATAGTTCACCATCTTTCGGGTCCCAACGTGTACGCTCTAGGTGCGCCTCTTCTCGCAATGAGAACGAGACGCCCCGGGAGTGCGAGGCCTAATCGTAACGAGGCCCATCCTCCCTAGGTCGACGCAGAGGACGACATTCACTTTCATTTCGCCTTTAGGTTTATTTATATCCCAATGACTTGCGCACATGTTAGACTCCTTGGTCCGTGTTTCAAGACGGGTCCTGAGAGTACCCAAAGCAATAGCGTCGCCGACCGGTAATTCAAAGCTTGGCCAGTCCAAGGACTCCTCCTGCTAACAGCTGGCCAGACCCGGGGACGGCGCATAGTCCGTACATCCGGGTAATTATAACTGAACCTAGCTTGCGGCGGTCCTGACGCACACACATTCGAAAATGGATTGGTTGCGGCCTGATACCGTCTGAGTACCGTCGCGCAGTCGGCCAGGCAACCGAGGGTCTGTCACGAACACCGTTAAGGTGACGGACAGGCTCCGCCTCGGACCGTAGACCGACACGCAACGGGTCGCGACGTTCTACTAGGGGAGAAGTGCACGACTACCTCGCCGGAACATTCGCCGAAGGTGGTGTGCCCTCGCTAATGGAACCCGAAGGTCCATCCGGGGCATCGCGCACCAACGGGAGCCAGCGTTGTTGACGATGAATCTCCCCATTCGATCTTTTGGGTTTCTCAGGTTTACCCCTGAACGGTTTCACGTACTCTTGAACTCTCTCTTCAAAGTTCTTTTCAACTTTCCCTCACGGTACTTGTTCGCTATCGGTCTCGTGGTCGTATTTAGCCTTAGATGGAGTTTACCACCCACTTAGGGCTGCACTCTCAAGCAACCCGACTCTAAGGAGAGATCCTCCCGAAACGCGTACCGGTCACTACGGGCCTGGCACCCTCTATGGGTAAATGGCCCCATTCAAGATGGACTTGGACGCAATTCGATGTCTCGGGATAAACGGATCCTCCTGAACACTACATTTCCCAGCGGCGGTACCGCGGGATTCAGTGCTGGGCTCATTCCTGTTCGCTCGCCGCTACTAAGGAAATCCTAGTTAGTTTCTTTTCCTCCGCTTAATAATATGCTTAAATTCAGCGGGTAATCTCGCCTACTCTGAGGTCGTCAATTTCTTTGGTTTCATCGAAAGGTGAATAATGATGCTCGATGCAAAAAAAAAAAAAATAAACGAAAAGAAGCAAAAAAGCAAACACGTAGAGAAACTGTGCGTGAATCAACCTTTCGCATATTCAATTTTTCCTCCTCTCTCGTTTCAAAATGTTTGTATTTATCGTTCGATGAAACGAGCACAAGAGGGAAAAAAAAGTTGAGACACGACGTTCCCATAATTTTCGTGTTATTTCCTTTTTGCTTCAAACATTTTGCGGACTGCAGCTTCGTCGTATTGCTTTTATCAATTTTTAACAATTTCAAAGCGAAGACAACTCGCAAGACGATCCATTTCGTCTCGGTTCAATTTTAACGTCCGTCCGTATTATTTTTTGTTCCACAAGAGATTTCGAATAGGTTTCTTTATTTATCATCCCTTCTTTTCGAGCGCCACGGAAGCAAGAGGAAAAGCAAGAGCGAGAGAACATTTCGCGTATACTTCATTTAACAATTTTAACCAACACGCGATGTACTCCACACACCTCTTAGATTTAACAACTGCTTTTCTCTTCTTCTCCCCTTAGCGCAAGGGTAAACCCCATTTGTCTCTTCTTTGGAACGCAACAAAACTTTCGAGGACTGGACGACCGAGCGATGGTCGCGCGGTCTTCGCTTATCTTTAACAAACGAAGTAGTCCGTATGTATTCTAAATGTTGAAGCCTCCTAGAGCTTTAAGCCATGCGAGACATTGAAATGCTGTTTTAACGGGAGCATGCATAATTGCTGCAAACATACTTTTATCACAAGTTCTAGCCACGCCACGGAGGCTTCGAAGTTCCTTCACCATTCGCTTTCCTCTCTTTTGTTACACAGTTTCAGACTACGATCAGGGGTACCGAAACGCTGTATTGATTGTAAACAACCATTTTTATCTTGGAGCGGAGCGTTCCTTTACTCGTTAGATTTGTCTTGTCGCGTGTGTATTCGCTTTTTCGACGCTTTTTAACCATTTAACTTGTTTAGCGAAGCTAAACGCACAGACAGACAAAAAAAAAGGAACAGCATCGCGCGTCAAACAGCGACGACCCATCTGAAGCGATCTTTCATTTATACACCGTTTGTAAACAGAGAGATGTATAAAGCGCGGGGAATCATTCGAAACCCTGGGGCTATTCGAGCTTGCATTTCAGCAAATTATCATCTCAAACATTTCACTCGTTTGCTTTTTCTA
>NW_027478206.1:48512-108778 GCF_051020975.1 Osmia lignaria lignaria | reverse complement strand
CTTGCTGAAAACGCACTCCCTTGCACGATTTTGCTCCGGTTTGTGTCGTTCTGCACTATATCGTACCCAAATAGCACATTTCCGTCGATAGTTTGACGATATCAGCGACGGTTCAACAGTTACAGCCCGATTTGACCCATTTCTCGTTGAAAACGCACTCGCTTGCACGATTTTGCTTCGGTTTGTGTTGTTCTGCACTATATCGGACCCAAATAGCACATTTCCGTCTCGATTTCGACGATATCAGTGACGGTTTAACAATTACAGCCCGATTTGACCCATTTCTCGCTGAAACGCACTCCCTTGTACAATTTTAGTCCGGTTTGTGTCGTTTTGCACTATTTCGTACCTAAATAGCACATTTCCGTCGAGAGTTTGACGATATCACGATTTGACCCATTTCTCGCTGAAAACGCACTCCCTTTCTCGATTTTGCTCCGGTTTGTGTCGTTCTGCACTATATCGTACCCGAATAGCGCATTTCCGTCTATAGTTTGACGATATCAGCGACGGTTCAACAATTACAGCCCGATTTGACCCATTTCTCGCTGAAAACGCACTCGCTTGCACGATTTTGCTTCGGTTTTTGTTGTTCTGCACTATATCAGACCCAAATAGCACATTTCCGTCGAGAGTTTGACGATATCACGATTTGACGCATTTTTCGCTGAAAACGCACTCCCTTGCACGATTTTGCTCCGGTTTGTGTCGTTCTGCACTATATCGTACCCAAATAGCACATTTTCGCGGAGAGTTTGACGATATCAGCGACGGTTCAACAATTACAGCCCGAATTGACCCATTTCTCTCTGAAAACGCACTCGCTTGCACGATTTTGCTTCGGTTTGTGTTGTTCTGCACTATATCGGACCCAAATAGCACATTTCCGTCGAGAGTTTGACGATATCAGCGACGGTTTAACAATTACAGCCCGATTTGACCCATTTCTCGCTGAAAACGCACTCCCTAGTACGATTTTGGTCCGGTTTGTGTCGTTTTGCACTATTTCGTACCTAAATAGCACATTTCCGTCGAGAATTTGACGATATCACGATTTGACGCATTTCTCACTGAAAACGCACTTAGTTGCACGATTTTGCTCCGGTTTGTGTCGTTCTGCACTATATCGGAGCCATATTGCACATTTCCGTCGAGAGTTTGACGATATCAGCGACGGATCAACAATTACAGCCGGAATTGACCCGTTTCTTGCTGAAAACGCACTCCCTTGCACGATTTTGCTCCGGTTTGTGTCGTTCTGCACTATATCGTACCCAAATAGCACATTTCCGTCGAGAATTTGACGATATCACGATTTGACGCATTTTTCGCTGAAAACGCACTCCCCTGCACGATTTTGCTCCGGTTTGTGTCGTTCTGCACTATATCGGAGCCATATAGCACATTTCCGTCGAGAGTTTGACGATATCAGCGACGGTTCAACAATTACAGCCCGAATTGACCCGTTTCTTGCTGAAAACGCACTCCCTTGCACGATTTTGCTCCGGTTTGTGTCGTTCTGCACTATATCGTACCCAAATAGCACATTTCCGTCGATAGTTTGACGATATCAGCGACGGTTCAGCAATTACAGCCCGGTTTGACCCATTTCTCGCTGAAAACGCACTCGCTTGCACGATTTTGCTTCGGTTTGTGTTGTTCTGCACTATATCGGACCCAAATAGCACATTTCCGTCTCGAGTTTGACGATATCAGTGACGGTTTAACAATTACAGCCCGATTTGACCCATTTCTCGCTGAAAACGCACTCCCTTGTACGATTTTGGTCCGGTTTGTGTCGTTTTGCACTATTTCGTACCTAAATAGCACATTTCCGTCGAGAATTTGACGATATCACGATTTGTCCCATTTCTCGCTGAAAACGCACTCCCTTGCACGATTTTCCTCC
Source organism: Osmia lignaria lignaria (assembly GCF_051020975.1). Classification (NCBI taxonomy): domain Eukaryota; kingdom Metazoa; phylum Arthropoda; class Insecta; order Hymenoptera; family Megachilidae; genus Osmia; species Osmia lignaria. The sequence continues at coordinate 106,869 of NW_027478206.1, read as the reverse complement.
GGTTTGTGTCGTTCTGCATTATATCGTACGCAAATAGCACATTTCCGTCGTGAATTTGACGATATCATTGACGATTTAACAATTACAGCCCGATTTGACCCGTTTTCTCGCGGGAAACGCACTCCCTTGCACGATTTTGGTCCGGTTTGTTTCGTTTTGCACTATTTCGTACCCAAATAGCACATTTCCGTCCATAGTTTGACGATATCAGCGACGGTTCACCAATTACAGCCCGATTTGCCCCTTTTCTCGCTGAAAACGCACTCGCTTGCACGATTTTGCTTCGGTTTGTGTTGTTCTGCACTATATCGGACCCAAATAGCAGATTTCCGTCGATAGTTTGACGATATCAGCGACGGTTCAACAATTACAGCCCGATTTGAGCCATTTCTCGCTGAAAACGCACTCGCTTGCACGATTTTGCATCGGTTTGTGTCGTTCTGCACTATATCGTACCCAAATAGCACACTTCCGCGGAGAGTTTGACGATATCAGCGACGGTTCAACAATTACAGCCCGATTTGACCCATTTCTCTCTGAAAACGCACTCGCTTGCACGATTTTGCTTCGGTTTGTGTTGTTCTGCACTATATCGGACCCAAATAGCACATTTCCGTCGAGAGTTTGACGATATCAGCGACGGTTTAACAATTACAGCCCGATTTGACCCATTTCTCGCTGAAAACGCACTCCCTAGTACGATTTTGGTCCGGTTTGTGTCGTTTTGCACTATTTCGTACCTAAATAGCACATTTCCGTCGAGAATTTGACGATATCACGATTTGACGCATTTCTCACTGAAAACGCACTTAGTTGCACGATTTTGCTCCGGTTTGTGTCTTTCTGCACTATATCGGAGCCATATTGCACATTTCCGTCGAGAGTTTGACGATATCAGCGACGGATCAACAATTACAGCCGGAATTGACCCGTTTCTTGCTGAAAACGCACTCCCTTGCACGATTTTGCTCCGGTTTGTGTCGTTCTGCACTATATCGTACCCAAATAGCACATTTCCGTCGAGAATTTGACGATATCACGATTTGACGCATTTTTCGCTGAAAACGCACTCCCCTGCACGATTTTGCTCCGGTTTGTGTCGTTCTGCACTATATCGGAGCCATATAGCACATTTCCGTCGAGAGTTTGACGATATCAGCGACGGTTCAACAATTACAGCCCGAATTGACCCGTTTCTTGCTGAAAACGCACTCCCTTGCACGATTTTGCTCCGGTTTGTGTCGTTCTGCACTATATCGTACCCAAATAGCACATTTCCGTCGATAGTTTGACGATATCAGCGACGGTTCAGCAATTACAGCCCGGTTTGACCCATTTCTCGCTGAAAACGCACTCGCTTGCACGATTTTGCTTCGGTTTGTGTTGTTCTGCACTATATCGGACCCAAATAGCACATTTCCGTCTCGAGTTTGACGATATCAGTGACGGTTTAACAATTACAGCCCGATTTGACCCATTTCTCGCTGAAAACGCACTCCCTTGTACGATTTTGGTCCGGTTTGTGTCGTTTTGCACTATTTCGTACCTAAATAGCACATTTCCGTCGAGAATTTGACGATATCACGATTTGTCCCATTTCTCGCTGAAAACGCACTCCCTTGCACGATTTTCCTCCGGTTTGTGTCGTTCTGCATTATATCGTACGCAAATAGCACATTTCCGTCGTGAATTTGACGATATCATTGACGATTTAACAATTACAGCCCGATTTGACCCGTTTCTCTCGCGGAAACGCACTCCCTTGCACGATTTTGGTCCGGTTTGTTTCGTTTTGCACTATTTCGTACCCAAATAGCACATTTCCGTCCATAGTTTGACGATATCAGCGACGGTTCACCAATTACAGCCCGATTTGCCCCTTTTCTCGCTGAAAACGCACTCGCTTGCACGATTTTGCTTCGGTTTGTGTTGTTCTGCACTATATCGGACCCAAATAGCAGATTTCCGTCGATAGTTTGACGATATCAGCGACGGTTCAACAATTACAGCCCGATTTGAGCCATTTCTCGCTGAAAACGCACTCGCTTGCACGATTTTGCATCGGTTTGTGTCGTTCTGCACTATATCGTACCCAAATAGCACACTTCCGCGGAGAGTTTGACGATATCAGCGACGGTTCAACAATTACAGCCCGATTTGACCCATTTCTCTCTGAAAACGCACTCGCTTGCACGATTTTGCTTCGGTTTGTGTTGTTCTGCACTATATCGGACCCAAATAGCACATTTCCGTCGAGAGTTTGACGATATCAGCGCGACGGTTTAACAATTACAGCCCGATTTGCCCGATTTGACCCCCCATTTCTCGCTGAAAACGCACTCCCTTGTACGATTTTGGTCCGGTTTGTGTCGTTTTGCACTATTTCGTACCTAAATAGCACATTTGCGTCGAGAATTTGACGATATCACGATTTGACCCATTTCTCGCTGAAAACGCACTCCCTTGCACGATTTTCCTCCGGTTTGTGTCGTTTTGCACTATTTCGGACCCAAATAGCACATTTCCGTCTAGAGTTTGACGATATCAGTGACGGTTTAACAATTACAGCCCGATTTGACCCGTTTCTCGCTGAAAACGCACTCCCTTGCACGATTTTGCTCCGGTTTGTGTCGTTCTGCACTATATCGTACCCAAATAGCACATTACCGTCGAAAATTTGACGATAATACGATTTGTCCCATTTCTCGCTGAAAACGCACTCCCTTGCTCGATTTTGCTCCGGTTTGTGTCGTTCTGCACTATATCGTACCCAAATAGCACATTTCCGTCGATAGTTTGACGATATCAGCGACGGTTCAACAATTACAGCCCGATTTGACCCATTTCTCGCTGAATACGCACTCGCTTGCACGATTTTGCTTCGGTTTGTGTTGTTCTGCACTATATCGGACCCAAATAGCACATTTCCGTCTCGAGTTTGACGATATCAGTGACGGTTTAACAATTACAGCCCGATTTGACCCATTTCTCGCTGAGAACGCACTCCCTTGTACGATTTTGGTCCGGTTTGTGTCGTTTTGCACTATTTCGTACCTAAATAGCACATTTCCGTCGAGAATTTGACGATATCACGATTTGACCCATTTCTCGCTGAAAACGCACTCCCTTGCACGATGTTCCTCCGGTTTGTGTCGTTTTGCTCTATATCGTACGCAAATAGCACATTTCCGTCGAGAATTTGACGATATCGTTAACGATTTAACAATTACAGCCCGATTTGACCCGTTTCTCGCTGAAAACGCACTCCCTTGCACGATTTTGCTTCGGTTTGTGTTGTTCTGCACTATTTCGGACCCAAATAGCACATTTCCGTCTAGAGTTTGACGACATCAGTGACGGTTTAACAATTACAGCCCGATTTGACCCGTTTCTCGCTGAAAACGCACTCCCTTGCACGATTTTGCTCCGGTTTGTGTCGTTCTGCACTATATCGTACCCAAATAGCACATTACCGTCGAAAATTTGACGATATCACGATTTGATCCATATCTCGCTGAAAACGCACTCCCTTTCTCGATTTTGCTCCGGTTTGTGTCGTTCTGCACTATATCGTACCCAAATAGCACATTTCCGTCGAGAGTTTGACGATATCAGCGACGGTTCAACAATTACAGCCCGATTTGACCCATTTCTCGCTGAAAACGCACTCCTTTGCACGATTTTGCTTCGGTTTGTGTTGTTCTGCACTATATCGGACACAAGTAGCACATTTCCGTCTCGAGTTTGACGATATCAGTGACGGTTTAACAATTACAGCCCGATTTGACCCATTTCTCGCTGAAAACGCACTCCCTTGTACGATTTTGTTCCGGTTTGTGTCGTTTTGCACTATATCGTACCCAAATAGCACATTTCCGTCGAGAATTTGACGATATCACGATTTGACGCATTTCTCGCTGAAAACGCACTCCCTTGCACGATTTTGCTCCGGTTTGTGTCGTTCTGCACTATATCGGAGCCATATAGCACATTTCCGTCGAGAGTTTGACGATATCAGCGACGGTTCAACAATTACAGCCCGATTTGACCCGTTTCTTGCTGAAAACGCACTCCCTTGCACGATTTTGCTCCGGTTTGTGTCGTTCTGCAGTATATCGTACCCAAATAGCACATTTCCGTCGATAGTTTGACGATATCAGCGACGGTTCAACAATTACAGCCCGATTTGACCCATTTCTCGCTGAATACGCACTCGCTTGCACGATTTTGCTTCGGTTTGTGATGTTCTGCACTATATCGGACCCAAATAGCACATTTGCGTCTCGAGTTTGACGATATCAGTGACGGTTTAACAATTACAGCCCGATTTGACCCATTTCTCGCTGAGAACGCACTCCCTTGTACGATTTTGGTCCGGTTTGTGTCGTTTTGCACTATTTCGTACCTAAATAGCACATTTCCGTCGAGAATTTGACGATATCACGATTTGTCCCATTTCTCGCTGAAAACGCACTCCCTTGCACGATTTTCCTCCGGTTTGTGTCGTTCTGCATTATATCGTACGCAAATAGCACATTTCCGTCGTGAATTTGACGATATCATTGACGATTTAACAATTACAGCCCGATTTGACCCGTTTCTCGCGGGAAACGCACTCCCTTGCACGATTTTGGTCCGGTTTGTTTCGTTTTGCACTATTTCGTACCCAAATAGCACATTTCCGTCCATAGTTTGACGATATCAGCGACGGTTCACCAATTACAGCCCGATTTGCCCCTTTTCTCGCTGAAAACGCACTCGCTTGCACGATTTTGCTTCGGTTTGTGTTGTTCTGCACTATATCGGACCCAAATAGCAGATTTCCGTCGATAGTTTGACGATATCAGCGACGGTTCAACAATTACAGCCCGATTTGAGCCATTTCTCGCTGAAAACGCACTCGCTTGCACGATTTTGCATCGGTTTGTGTCGTTCTGCACTATATCGTACCCAAATAGCACACTTCCGCGGAGAGTTTGACGATATCAGCGACGGTTCAACAATTACAGCCCGATTTGACCCATTTCTCTCTGAAAACGCACTCGCTTGCACGATTTTGCTTCGGTTTGTGTTGTTCTGCACTATATCGGACCCAAATAGCACATTTCCGTCGAGAGTTTGACGATATCAGCGACGGTTTAACAATTACAGCCCGATTTGACCCATTTCTCGCTGAAAACGCACTCCCTAGTACGATTTTGGTCCGGTTTGTGTCGTTTTGCACTATTTCGTACCTAAATAGCACATTTCCGTCGAGAATTTGACGATATCACGATTTGACGCATTTCTCACTGAAAACGCACTTAGTTGCACGATTTTGCTCCGGTTTGTGTCGTTCTGCACTATATCGGAGCCATATTGCACATTTCCGTCGAGAGTTTGACGATATCAGCGACGGATCAACAATTACAGCCGGAATTGACCCGTTTCTTGCTGAAAACGCACTCCCTTGCACGATTTTGCTCCGGTTTGTGTCGTTCTGCACTATATCGTACCCAAATAGCACATTTCCGTCGAGAATTTGACGATATCACGATTTGACGCATTTTTCGCTGAAAACGCACTCCCCTGCACGATTTTGCTCCGGTTTGTGTCGTTCTGCACTATATCGGAGCCATATAGCACATTTCCGTCGAGAGTTTGACGATATCAGCGACGGTTCAACAATTACAGCCCGAATTGACCCGTTTCTTGCTGAAAACGCACTCCCTTGCACGATTTTGCTCCGGTTTGTGTCGTTCTGCACTATATCGTACCCAAATAGCACACTTCCGCGGAGAGTTTGACGATATCAGCGACGGTTCAACAATTACAGCCCGATTTGACCCATTTCTCTCTGAAAACGCACTCGCTTGCACGATTTTGCTTCGGTTTGTGTTGTTCTGCACTATATCGGACCCAAATAGCACATTTCCGTCGAGAGTTTGACGATATCAGCGACGGTTTAACAATTACAGCCCGATTTGACCCATTTCTCGCTGAAAACGCACTCCCTTGTACGATTTTGGTCCGGTTTGTGTCGTTTTGCACTATTTCGTACCTAAATAGCACATTTGCGTCGAGAATTTGACGATATCACGATTTGACCCATTTCTCGCTGAAAACGCACTCCCTTGCACGATTTTCCTCCGGTTTGTGTCGTTTTGCACTATTTCGGACCCAAATAGCACATTTCCGTCTAGAGTTTGACGATATCAGTGACGGTTTAACAATTACAGCCCGATTTGACCCGTTTCTCGCTGAAAACGCACTCCCTTGCACGATTTTGCTCCGGTTTGTGTCGTTCTGCACTATATCGTACCCAAATAGCACATTACCGTCGAAAATTTGACGATAATACGATTTGTCCCATTTCTCGCTGAAAACGCACTCCCTTGCTCGATTTTGCTCCGGTTTGTGTCGTTCTGCACTATATCGTACCCAAATAGCACATTTCCGTCGATAGTTTGACGATATCAGCGACGGTTCAACAATTACAGCCCGATTTGACCCATTTCTCGCTGAATACGCACTCGCTTGCACGATTTTGCTTCGGTTTGTGTTGTTCTGCACTATATCGGACCCAAATAGCACATTTCCGTCTCGAGTTTGACGATATCAGTGACGGTTTAACAATTACAGCCCGATTTGACCCATTTCTCGCTGAGAACGCACTCCCTTGTACGATTTTGGTCCGGTTTGTGTCGTTTTGCACTATTTCGTACCTAAATAGCACATTTCCGTCGAGAATTTGACGATATCACGATTTGACCCATTTCTCGCTGAAAACGCACTCCCTTGCACGATGTTCCTCCGGTTTGTGTCGTTTTGCTCTATATCGTACGCAAATAGCACATTTCCGTCGAGAATTTGACGATATCGTTAACGATTTAACAATTACAGCCCGATTTGACCCGTTTCTCGCTGAAAACGCACTCCCTTGCACGATTTTGCTTCGGTTTGTGTTGTTCTGCACTATTTCGGACCCAAATAGCACATTTCCGTCTAGAGTTTGACGACATCAGTGACGGTTTAACAATTACAGCCCGATTTGACCCGTTTCTCGCTGAAAACGCACTCCCTTGCACGATTTTGCTCCGGTTTGTGTCGTTCTGCACTATATCGTACCCAAATAGCACATTACCGTCGAAAATTTGACGATATCACGATTTGATCCATATCTCGCTGAAAACGCACTCCCTTTCTCGATTTTGCTCCGGTTTGTGTCGTTCTGCACTATATCGTACCCAAATAGCACATTTCCGTCGAGAGTTTGACGATATCAGCGACGGTTCAACAATTACAGCCCGATTTGACCCATTTCTCGCTGAAAACGCACTCCTTTGCACGATTTTGCTTCGGTTTGTGTTGTTCTGCACTATATCGGACACAAGTAGCACATTTCCGTCTCGAGTTTGACGATATCAGTGACGGTTTAACAATTACAGCCCGATTTGACCCATTTCTCGCTGAAAACGCACTCCCTTGTACGATTTTGTTCCGGTTTGTGTCGTTTTGCACTATATCGTACCCAAATAGCACATTTCCGTCGAGAATTTGACGATATCACGATTTGACGCATTTCTCGCTGAAAACGCACTCCCTTGCACGATTTTGCTCCGGTTTGTGTCGTTCTGCACTATATCGGAGCCATATAGCACATTTCCGTCGAGAGTTTGACGATATCAGCGACGGTTCAACAATTACAGCCCGATTTGACCCGTTTCTTGCTGAAAACGCACTCCCTTGCACGATTTTGCTCCGGTTTGTGTCGTTCTGCAGTATATCGTACCCAAATAGCACATTTCCGTCGATAGTTTGACGATATCAGCGACGGTTCAACAATTACAGCCCGATTTGACCCATTTCTCGCTGAATACGCACTCGCTTGCACGATTTTGCTTCGGTTTGTGATGTTCTGCACTATATCGGACCCAAATAGCACATTTCCGTCTCGAGTTTGACGATATCAGTGACGGTTTAACAATTACAGCCCGATTTGACCCATTTCTCGCTGAGAACGCACTCCCTTGTACGATTTTGGGTCCGGTTTGTGTCGTTTTGCACTATTTCGTACCTAAATAGCACATTTCCGTCGAGAATTTGACGATATCACGATTTGACCCATTTCTCGCTGAAAACGCACTCCCTTGCACGATGTTCCTCCGGTTTGTGTCGTTTTGCTCTATATCGTACGCAAATAGCACATTTCCGTCGAGAATTTGACGATATCGTTAACGATTTAACAATTACAGCCCGATTTGACCCGTTTCTCGCTGAAAACGCACTCCCTTGCACGATTTTGCTTCGGTTTGTGTTGTTCTGCACTATTTCGGACCCAAATAGCACATTTCCGTCTAGAGTTTGACGACATCAGTGACGGTTTAACAATTACAGCCCGATTTGACCCGTTTCTCGCTGAAAACGCACTCCCTTGCACGATTTTGCTCCGGTTTGTGTCGTTCTGCACTATATCGTACCCAAATAGCACATTACCGTCGAAAATTTGACGATATCACGATTTGATCCATATCTCGCTGAAAACGCACTCCCTTTCTCGATTTTGCTCCGGTTTGTGTCGTTCTGCACTATATCGTACCCAAATAGCACATTTCCGTCGAGAGTTTGACGATATCAGCGACGGTTCAACAATTACAGCCCGATTTGACCCATTTCTCGCTGAAAACGCACTCCTTTGCACGATTTTGCTTCGGTTTGTGTTGTTCTGCACTATATCGGACACAAGTAGCACATTTCCGTCTCGAGTTTGACGATATCAGTGACGGTTTAACAATTACAGCCCGATTTGACCCATTTCTCGCTGAAAACGCACTCCCTTGTACGATTTTGTTCCGGTTTGTGTCGTTTTGCACTATATCGTACCCAAATAGCACATTTCCGTCGAGAATTTGACGATATCACGATTTGACGCATTTCTCGCTGAAAACGCACTCCCTTGCACGATTTTGCTCCGGTTTGTGTCGTTCTGCACTATATCGGAGCCATATAGCACATTTCCGTCGAGAGTTTGACGATATCAGCGACGGTTCAACAATTACAGCCCGATTTGACCCGTTTCTTGCTGAAAACGCACTCCCTTGCACGATTTTGCTCCGGTTTGTGTCGTTCTGCAGTATATCGTACCCAAATAGCACATTTCCGTCGATAGATTGACGATATCAGCGACGGTTCAACAATTACAGCCCGATTTGACCCATTTCTCGCTGAAAACGCATTCCCTTGCACGATTTTCCTCCGGTTTGTGTCGTTTTGCACTATTTCGTACCCAAATAGCACATTTCCGTCGAGAATTTGACGATATCACGATTTGACGCATTTTTCGCTGAAAACGCACTCCCTTGCACGATTTTGCTCCGGTTTGTGTCGTTCTGCACTATATCGGAGCCATATAGCACATTTCCGTCGATAGTTTGACGATATCAGCGACGGTTCAACAATTACAGCCCGATTTGACCCATTTCTCGCTGAGAACGCACTCCCTTGTACGATTTTGGCCCGGTTTGTGTCGTTTTGCACTATTTCGTACCTAAATAGCACATTTCCGTCGAGAATTTGACGATATCACGATTTGAACCATTTCTCGCTGAAAACGCACTCCCTTGCCCGATTTTCCTCCGGTTTGTGTCGTTTTGCACTATATCGTACGCAAATAGCACATTTCCGTCGAGAATTTGTCGATATCATTGACGATTTAACAATTACAGCCCGATTTGACCCGTTTCTCGCTGAAAACGCACTCCCTTGCACGATTTTGCTTCGGTTTGTGTGGTTCTGCACTATTTCGGACCCAAATAGCACATTTCCGTCTAGAGTTTGACGATATCAGTGACGGTTTAACAATTACAGCCCGATTTCACCCGTTTCTCGCTGAAAACGCACTCCCTTGCACGATTTTGCTCCGGTTTGTGTCGTTCTGCACTATATCGTACCCAAATAGCACATTACCGTCGAAAATTTGACGATATCACGATTTGACCCATTTCTCGCTGAAAACGCACTCCCTTTCTCGATTTTGCTCCGGTTCGTGTCGTTCTGCAGTATATCGTACCCAAATAGCACATTTCCGCGGAGAGTTTGACGATATCAGCGACGGTTCAACAATTACAGTCCGATTTGACCCATTTCTCTCTGAAAACGCACTCGCTTGCACGATTTTGCTTCGGTTTGTGTTGTTCTGCACTATATCGGACCCAAATAGCACATTTCCGTCGAGAGTTTGACGATATCAGCGACGGTTTAACAATTACAGCCCGATTTGACCCATTTCTCGCTGAAAACGCACTCCCTTGTACGATTTTGGTCCGGTTTGTGTCGTTTTGCACTATTTCGTACCTAAATAGCACATTTCCGTCGAGAATTTGACGATATCACGATTTGAACCATTTCTCGCTGAAAACGCACTCCCTTGCACGATTTTCCTCCGGTTTGTGTCGTTTTGCACTATATCGTACGCAAATAGCACATTTCCGTCGAGAATTTGTCGATATCATTGACGATTTAACAATTACAGCCCGATTTGACCCGTTTCTCGCTGAAAACGCACTCCCTTGCACGATTTTGCTTCGGTTTGTGTGATTCTGCACTATTTCGGACCCAAATAGCACATTTCCGTCTAGAGTTTGACGATATCAGTGACGGTTTAACAATTACAGCCCGATTTGACCCGTTTCTCGCTGAAAACGCACTCCCTTGCACGATTTTGCTCCGGTTTGTGTCGTTCTGCACTATATCGTACCCAAATAGCACATTTCCGTCTCGAGTTTGACGATATCAGTGACGGTTTAACAATTACAGCCAGATTTGACCCATTTCTCGCTGAAAACGCACTCCCTTGTACGATTTTGGTCCGGTTTGTGTCGTTTTGCACTATTTCGTACCTAAATAGCACATTTCCGTCGAGAATTTGACGATATCACGATTTGACCCATTTCTCGCTGAAAACGCGCTCCCTTGCACGATTTTGCATCGGTTTGTGTCGTTCTGCACTATTTCGTACCTAAATAGCACATTTCCGTCGAGAATTTGACGATATCACGATTTGACCCATTTCTCGCTGAAAACGCACTCCCTTGCACGATTTTGCTCCGGTTTGTGTCGTTCTGCACTATATCGGAGCCATATAGCACATTTCCGTCGAGAGTTTGACGATATCAGCGACAGTTCAACAATTACAGCCCGATTTGACCCGTTTCTTGCTGAAAACGCACTCCCTTGCACGATTTTGCTCCGGTTTGTGTCGTTCTGCACTATATCGTACCCAAATAACACATTTCCGTCGATAGTTTGACGATATCAGCGACGGTTCAACAATTACAGCCCGATTTGAGCCATTTCTCGCAGAAAACGCACTCGCTTGCACGATTTTGCATCGGTTTGTGTCCTTCTGCACTATATCGTACCCAAATAGCACATTTCCGTCGATAGTTTGACGATATCAGCGACGGTTCAACAATTACAGCCCGATTTGACCCATTTCTCGCTGAAAACGCACTCCCTTGTACGATTTTGGTCCGGTTTGTGTCGTTTTGCACTATATCGTACCCAAATAGCACATTTCCGTCGAGAATTTGACGATACCACGATTTGACGCATTTTTCGCTGAAAACGCACTCCCTTGCACGATTTTGCTCCGGTTTGTGTCGTTCTGCACTATATCGGAGCCATATAGCACATTTCCGTCGAGAGTTTGACGATATCAGCGACGGTTCAACAATTACAGCCCGAATTGACCCGTTTCTTGCTGAAAACGCACTCCCTTGCACGATTTTGCTTCGGTTTGTGTGGTTCTGCACTATTTCGGACCCAAATAGCACATTTCCGTCTAGAGTTTGACGATATCAGTGACGGTTTAACAATTACAGCCCGATTTGACCCGTTTCTCGCTGAAAACGCACTCCCTTGCACGATTTTGCTCCGGTTTGTGTCGTTCTGCACTATATCGTACCCAAATAGCACATTTCCGTCTCGAGTTTGACGATATCAGTGACGGTTTAACAATTACAGCCCGATTTGACCCATTTCTCGCTGAAAACGCACTCCCTTGTACGATTTTGGTCCGGTTTGTGTCGTTTTGCACTATTTCGTACCTAAATAGCACATTTCCGTCGAGAATTTGACGATATCACGATTTGACCCATTTCTCGCTGAAAACGCGCTCCCTTGCACGATTTTGCATCGGTTTGTGTCGTTCTGCACTATTTCGTACCTAAATAGCACATTTCCGTCGAGAATTTGACGATATCACGATTTGACCCATTTCTCGCTGAAAACGCACTCCCTTGCACGATTTTGCTCCGGTTTGTGTCGTTCTGCACTATATCGGAGCCATATAGCACATTTCCGTCGAGAGTTTGACGATATCAGCGACGGTTCAACAATTACAGCCCGATTTGACCCGTTTCTTGCTGAAAACGCACTCCCTTGCACGATTTTGCTCCGGTTTGTGTCGTTCTGCACTATATCGTACCCAAATAACACATTTCCGTCGATAGTTTGACGATATCAGCGACGGTTCAACAATTACAGCCCGATTTGAGCCATTTCTCGCAGAAAACGCACTCGCTTGCACGATTTTGCATCGGTTTGTGTCCTTCTGCACTATATCGTACCCAAATAGCACATTTCCGTCGATAGTTTGACGATATCAGCGACGGTTCAACAATTACAGCCCGATTTGACCCGTTTCTTGCTGAAAACGCACTCCCTTGCACGATTTTGCTCCGGTTTGTGTCGTTCTGCACTATATCGTACCCAAATAGCACATTTCCGTCGAAAATTTGATGATATCACGATTTGACGCATTTCTCGCTGAAAACGCACTCCCTTGCACGATTTTGCTCCGGTTTGTGTCGTTTTGCACTATTTCGGACCCAAATAGCACATTTCCGGCTAGAGTTTGACGATATCAGTGACGGTTTAACAATTACAGTACGATTTGACCCGTTTCTCGCTGAAAACGCACTCCCTTGCACGATTTTGCTCTGGTTTGTGTCGTTCTGCACTATATCGTACCCAAATAGCACATTTCCGTCGATAGTTTGACGATATCAGCGACGGTTCAACAATTACAGCCCTATTTGACCCATTTCTCGCTGAAAACGCACTCGCTTGCACGATTTTGCTCCGGTTTGTGTCGTTTTGCACTACTTCGGATCCAAGTAGCACATTTCCGTCGAGAGTTTGACGATATCAGTGACGGTGTAACAATTACAGCCCGATTTGACACCTTTCTCGCTGAAAACGCACTCCCTTGCACGATTTTGGTCCGGTTTGTATCGTTTTGCAGTATTTCGGACCCAAATAGCACATTTCCGTCGAAAATTTGACGATATCACGATTTGACGCATATCTCGCTGAAAACGCACTCCCTTGCACGATTTTGCTCCGGTTCGTGTCGTTTTGCACTACTTCGGATCCAAATAGCACATTTCCGTCCCGAGTTTGACGATATCAGTGACGGTTTAACAATTACAGCCGGATTTGACACATTTCTCGCTGAAAACGCACTCGCTTGCACGATTTTGGTCCCGTTTGTGTCGTTTTGCACTATTTAGGACCCAAATAGCACATTTCCGTCTAGAGTTTGACGATATCAGTGACGATTTAACAATTACAGCCCGATTTGACCCGTTTCTCGCTGAAAACGCACTCCCTTGCAGGATTTTGGTCCGGTTTGTGTCGTTTTGCACTATTTCGGACCCAAATAGCACATTTCCGTCTAGAGTTTGACGATATCAGTGACGGTTTAACAATTACAGTCCGATTTGACCCGTTTCTCGCTGAAAACGCACTCCCTTGCACGATTTTGCTCCGGTTTGTGTCGTTCTGCACTATATCGTACCCAAATAGCACATTTCCATCGATAGTTTGACGATATCAGCGACGGTTCAACAATTACAGCCCGATTTGACCCATTTCTCGCTGAAAACGCACTCGCTTGCACGATTTTGCTCCGGTTTGTGTCGTTCTGCGCTATATCGTACCCAAATAGCACATTTCCGTCGAAAATTTGACGATATCACGATTTGACGCAGTTCTCGCTGAAAACGCACTCCCTTGCGCGATTTTGCTCCGGCTTGTGTCGTTTTGCACTATATCGTACCCAAATAGCATATTTCCATCGAGAATTTGACGATATCAGTGACGATTTAACAATTACAGCCCGATTTGACCCGTTTCTCGCTGAAAACGCACTCCCTTGTACGATTTTGGCCCGGTTTGTGTCGTTTTGCACTATTTCGTACCTAAATAGCACATTTCCGTCGAGAATTTGACGATATCACGATTTGAACCATTTCTCGCTGAAAACGCACTCCCATGCACGATTTTCCTCCGGTTTGTGTCGTTTTGCACTATATCGTACGCAAATAGCACATTTCCGTCGAGAATTTGTCGATATCATTGACGATTTAACAATTACAGCCCGATTTGACCCGTTTCTCGCTGAAAACGCACTCCCTTGCACGATTTTGCTTCGGTTTGTGTGGTTCTGCACTATTTCGGACCCAAATAGCACATTTCCGTCTAGAGTTTGACGATATCAGTGACGGTTTAACAATTACAGCCCGATTTGACCCGTTTCTCGCTGAAAACGCACTCCCTTGCACGATTTTGCTCCGGTTTGTGTCGTTCTGCACTATATCGTACCCAAATAGCACATTACCGTCGAAAATTTGACGATATCACGATTTGACCCATTTCTCGCTGAAAACGCACTCCCTTTCTCGATTTTGCTCCGGTTCGTGTCGTTCTGCACTATATCGTACCCAAATAGCACATTTCCGCGGAGAGTTTGATGATATCAGCGACGGTTCAACAATTACAGCCCGATTTGACCCATTTCTCTCTGAAAACGCACTCGCTTGCACGATTTTGCTTCGGTTTGTGTTGTTCTGCACTATATCGGACCCAAATAGCACATTTCCGTCGAGAGTTTGACGATATCAGCGACGGTTTAACAATTACAGCCCGATTTGACCCATTTCTCGCTGAAAACGCACTCCCTTGTACGATTTTGGTCCGGTTTGTGTCGTTTTGCACTATTTCGTACCTAAATAGCACATTTCCGTCGAGAATTTGACGATATCACGATTTGAACCATTTCTCGCTGAAAACGCACTCCCTTGCACGATTTTCCTCCGGTTTGTGTCGTTTTGCACTATATCGTACGCAAATAGCACATTTCCGTCGAGAATTTGTCGATATCATTGACGATTTAACAATTACAGCCCGATTTGACCCGTTTCTCGCTGAAAACGCACTCCCTTGCACGATTTTGCTTCGGTTTGTGTGGTTCTGCACTATTTCCGACCCAAATAGCACATTTCCGTCTAGAGTTTGACGATATCAGTGACGGTTTAACAATTACAGCCCGATTTGACCCATTTCTCGCTGAAAACGCACTCCCTTGTACGATTTTGGTCCGGTTTGTGTCGTTTTGCACTATTTCGTACCTAAATAGCACATTTCCGTCGAGAATTTGACGATATCACGATTTGACGCATTTCTCGCTGAAAACGCACTCCCTTGCACGATTTTGCTCCGGTTTGTGTCGTTTTGCACTATTTCGGACCCAAATAGCACATTTCCGGCTAGAGTTTGACGATATCAGTGACGGTTTAACAATTACAGTTCGATTTGACCCGTTTCTCGCTGAAAACGCACTCCCTTGCACGATTTTGCTCCGGTTTGTGTCGTTCTGCACTATATCGTACCCAAATAGCACATTTCCGTCGATAGTTTGACGATATCAGCGACGGTTCAACAATTACAGCCCTATTTGACCCATTTCTCGCTGAAAACGCACTCGCTTGCACGATTTTGCTCCGGTTTGTGTCGTTTTGCACTACTTCGGATCCAAGTAGCACATTTCCGTCGAGAGTTTGACGATATCAGTGACGGTGTAACAATTACAGCCCGATTTGACACCTTTCTCGCTGAAAACGCACTCCCTTGCACGATTTTGGTCCGGTTTGTGTCGTTTTGCAGTATTTCGGACCCAAATAGCACATTTCCGTCGAAAATTTGACGATATCACGATTTGACGCATATCTCGCTGAAAACGCACTCCCTTGCACGATTTTGCTCCGGTTCGTGTCGTTTTGCACTACTTCGGATCCAAATAGCACATTTCCGTCTCGAGTTTGACGATATCAGTGACGGTTTAACAATTACAGCCGGATTTGACACATTTCTCGCTGAAAACGCACTCGCTTGCACGATTTTGGTCCCGTTTGTGTCGTTTTGCACTATTTCGGACCCAAATAGCACATTTCCGTCTAGAGTTTGACGATATCAGTGACGATTTAACAATTACAGCCCGATTTGACCCGTTTCTCGCTGAAAACGCACTCCCTTGCAGGATTTTGGTCCGGTTTGTGTCGTTTTGCACTATTTCGGACCCAAATAGCACATTTCCGTCTAGAGTTTGACGATATCAGTGACGGTTTAACAATTACAGTCCGATTTGACCCGTTTCTCGCTGAAAACGCACTCCCTTGCACGATTTTGCTCCGGTTTGTGTCGTTCTGCACTATATCGTACCCAAATAGCACATTTCCATCGATAGTTTGACGATATCAGCGACGGTTCAACAATTACAGCCCGATTTGACCCATTTCTCGCTGAAAACGCACTCGCTTGCACGATTTTGCTCCGGTTTGTGTCGTTCTGCGCTATATCGTACCCAAATAGCACATTTCCGTCGAAAATTTGACGATATCACGATTTGACGCAGTTCTCGCTGAAAACGCACTCCCTTGCGCGATTTTGCTCCGGCTTGTGTCGTTTTGCACTATATCGTACCCAAATAGCATATTTCCATCGAGAATTTGACGATATCAGTGACGATTTAACAATTACAGCCCGATTTGACCCGTTTCTCGCTGAAAACGCACTCCCTTGCACGATTTTGGTCCGGTTTGTGTTGTTTTGCACTATTTCGAACCCAAACAGCAGATTTCCGTCTAGAGTTTGACGATATCAGTGACGGTTTAACAATTACAGTCCGATTTGAACCGTTTCTCGCTGAAAACGCACTCCCTTGCACGATTTTGCTCCGGTTTGTGTTGTTCTGCACTATATCGGAACCAAATAGCACATTTCCGTCTCGAGTTTGACGATATCAGTGACGGTTTAACAATTACAGCCCGATTTGTCCCATTTCTCGCTGAAAACGCACTCCCTTGTACGATTTTGGTCCGGTTTGTGTCGTTTTGCACTATTTCGTACTGTTACGTCCCGGATGCTGATAGTAGGGTGGCAGTTCTACGTCACCCGGTATCGTACAATGTACACGATCCTTTAGGTCACTCGGTGCTTGCGTCCGCGTCTACCTGGGTACCCGTGGTTGGATTGTCGTTGAGCAGGAACTGATCACCCTTTGTCACTCGTATTAATCGTAATAGCGAACCGTGAGGTGAGCGTTTGAACGAGGTATTAATTAATAAATCGATGCTTGATTTGAATTAAAATAATACTTGTAGTTTATTATGTAATAATAATAATATATTTAAGTAGAATAATATAAGTGTCTCTTAACTTATTTATTCGAGAACCGCTGAGGTTAATTGGAAACGAAACCAGTCTCTGAATTGCCGGTAAGTCGTTGTCGCAAGGAATTTGTCGACAACGAGGTGCCGGGACGATTCAGAGCGGATGTGTTCTAACCCGATGAATGACGACGAGCCTCGAGTCGCTCGCTCTTTTATGCTGTTCGGAACAAAGGGGGTTCCGAACGTTATCTACTATTGAATTTACAGTGGAGACAGGATGTTTATGTCAGCGTTTCTCTCGCTTAAGATTATCTTAATCTAAAGTTAGTCATAACAATCCTATGACTAACTGAGAATCGATAGTCGCTGATGAAAGCGCCTATCGAGTGTCGCGTCATAAACTAAATATCGCTATCTTAAATAATATCGTCTTACTTGCTAATGATTCTCGTGAAGCGCCAATCTTAATAGCTTCGGAGAAGCGATTGTCGCTGCGTGAGAATATAAACCCAGCGCCGGTCTTTATCGGACTGTCGCTATGTCGAGACTAAATAACTAGTGATTTATTACTATATCAGCGCCAACCTTATCGGGTCGTCGCTATCGTACGTATGAATAATATGAATGAATAATAATATGAATAATACAAGATACATTATATAAAGGTAAGTATATGGGTAAGTGTAATATATATATATAGAATAGATCTAACTAACTAACTTACTAGCTAATTCCAACGTCTCGCCAGACGTAACACCTCCCCCCTTAGAAAAACAAATTTTATGCAAGAAAATTTGTTTCACTATCTGTGCGGTTGAAAAGTGTTCTGGGACGCGGTGATCGTTCTATACGAGGGCGTTTAGGGGTGCGATCGTTCGCTAAAATGTCTATGTTGGATTTTGGGGAGGACGGGGCGTTGTTGGTCTTCCGTGGTGATCGTGCACGTTTCCCAATTTGTAGCTTCTCCAGTCCCCTTCTTACGAAAACCATGGTAGAGATGTGATCCGGTTGCTCGTCAGGTGGAGTTGCCCTGTTGCGGTTTCCCTGTTTCTTAGGGTCTCCTTGGCTTCCGGTTGTTGGAAGGTTTTCTTCCCTGCTGACGGCGTAATTGATGCTGGCCGTGGGTCGTTTCACCTTTTTGATTTTGTCGGTGTGGACAATTCTGAATTTGCCTTTCACCATCAGTTTTACGTTGCTTTGAGGTAACAACTCGATAATTCTGAACGGACCAGTGTATTCGTTGTCGAATTTCCCTTGTCGAGGTTCCTTTAGTAGCAGAACGTATTCTCCGACCGAGAATGTTTGTGTGTTTACCCGTCGGTCATAATAGCGTTTAGATCTGACCTTCGCGTGACTCAGGTTTTCTCGTGCCTTTGCCGTGCTTTCCGTGAGTTTTTCGCGGAGGTTGATGAGGTAGCTATTATATGAGTCGTCATTCGTGGCGTCGAAAGGCGTGTCTGCTGATGGAACGCGTGCGAGCCGCCCGAATACTAACTCGTGTGGTGTGAAGTGGGTACCCTCGTGTACGCTTGTGTTATATGAAAACATGGCGTATGTGAGAAGGGTATCCCAATTATTATTTTTGAGGTACTGCTTTAAATACTCCGTTAACACGTGATGCGATCTTTCCAGGGAGCCGTTGCTCTGCGGGTGGAAAGCCGTCGTCCTGCACTGTGCTATCCGGAACTTCTTTGCGACTGACTTCATCAGGGAGCTCAGGAAGTTGGTTCCCTGGTCCGTGAGGATGGCTTTTGGCGTACCAAAGCGGCAAATGAAGTTTTCGATGAAACCGTCGGCTGTATCCTCGGCACTAGCGGATTTTAGCGGTACGGCCACCGAATATTTGGTAAGCAGGTCCTGCATGGTCAGGATATATTTGAATCCTGCTCTTGTGGTAGGTAGAGGTCCCATGAGATCCAGTGCCACCTTGTCGAACGCTTGACCCGGCGTATCGGTGAGGGTCATCGGTTGACGCGTTTTTACCCTCGTCAGCTTGGTGCGCTGGCACGAGGTACACGACGTGACGTAATTCGTGACGTCGGCTTTGAGAGTAGGCCAGAAATACCTCTCCCGGATCCTCCTGTATGTCTTGGTGACACCCTTGTGTCCGGCATAGGCGGAGACATGATTTTCTCGCAGAATTTCCCGACGTTGTGATTCCGGCGGGATCCGGACTTCATGTGTGCAGGCGAAGATTCGGACGTTTGTATCCATGAACAGGTCTTCCAGGATAGTTTTTATGGCTCGCCAGGAGATCTCGTCGATGGATCCCTGCGAGATGCTGATCGTTTCGAGGCCAAGCTCCACTGCTGCGCCGTAAAGCGCACGAAGGGCGTCAAGCAGGTCTTGCCTCGTGGTTGAGTGGTAAGCCGTGTCCTTGACAGGGATGAGAATTAGGTTTTTCCCTGATACGGTGTATACCTGTGCTCTTCCTATCTCCAGTTCACGGGATGCGGGTAGCTTGTTTTGCAGGAGGAGATCCGTGGCTCCTTGGTCTGCTGGCTGACCATCGCATGATAGGAAACACGCTACGTTGTCATTACGCATAATCAGCCGGTCCCTGATTGTCGTGACAATGCGCCTTGGACGTTGAGGCGTGTTTTCCCTTTGTATTATTTCTTCTTCCGCGGCTTGACCTTCGTCAGTTTCAGGTGGTGGACGTTCCTGCGTCTGGGTGGCTGCTGGGGCCTGATCCACTTGTCTCTGTGTCGACGTTGATGGTCTGAAATTTGGCGGATGACTGAAGAGACTCGGGTCGGATGAGGAATCCGAGGTGAGTGGTAGAACCGGAACGGGATTTCTGGATAATGCATCCGCGTTCAGGTTTATTTTGCCTGCTTTATACGTTATCTTGTAATCGTATTCTGCAAGTTTTAGTCTCCATCGAAGCAGGCGTGACGTCGGGTCTTTCACGGAGTGCATCCATACTAATGGTCGGTGGTCCGTGATGAGGTTGAACTGTCTTCCGTAAATGTAAGATCGGAAGTGGTTCACCGCGTAGACGATTGCCAAGCACTCCTTCTCTATTGTGGAGTAATTGAGCTCGGCTCCTTGAAGCAGACGGGAAGCGAACGCGATCGGCCTATCCTTTCCGATCTCCCCTTGGCTCAGTATGGCTCCCACGGCGTATCCTGATGCGTCCGTGGTGACGTGAAACGGCAAGGTGAAGTCGGGGTACTGGAGAAGTGGCTCGGTGCACAGGGCTTCTCGTAGCGTTGCGAAGGCTCGTTCCTGGTCTGGTCCCCATTTAAATTCTACGTCCTTTTTGAGGAGAGACGCAAGGGGTTTCGAGATGTCCGAGAACTTATCGATAAAACGGCGGTAATACCCAGCCAGACCCAAAAACTCGCGCACGTTTTTGGGTGTCTTCGGAACTGGGAAGTTTCTAACAGCTGAAACCTTTTCGGGACAGGGTTTAACGCCATCCTGCCCGATTACATGACCCAGATAAGCTACTTCGCGATGCAGAAAACGGCATTTTGCCGGTTCGAGCTTTATGTTGGCTTCCCGCAATCGTTCAGCTAGCCGTTGGAATTTGTTGTAGCGTTCCCCAAGGGAGCGCGCGTAAATGACTATGTCGTCGAGATACACGAACAGCTCTAAACCTTGAAGACCCATCAGAACTGCATCCATGAGGCGCTGGAACGTCGCGGGAGCGTTTCTCAATCCAAACGGCATACGGTTAAACTGATAATGGCCGTATGGGGTTGAGAACGCGGTCTTCTCTGCGTCAGCCTCCTCCATGCCAACCTGGTGAAAGCCGCTCTTACAGTCGAAGACGCTGAAATATTTGGCGCTACCTAATTGATCCAGTATCTCGGTGATACAAGGTATCGGGTAAGCGTCCGGAATTGATTTTTCGTTAAGCGCGCGAAAATCGATGACCATGCGCCATCGCTTATTTCCGTTCGCGTCAGCTTTTTTGGGCACGATCCACAAAGGACTATTGTAAGGTGATTTTGAAGGTTTAACCACGTCGCTTTCTAATAGTTCCTTCATTTGCTTGTTTATCTCGTCTTTGTGGATCGGCGGATAGCGGTATTGTTTAACGTTTACCGGTGCATCGTCCGTGGTGCGGATCTTGTGCGTTATTACGTTAGTTTTACCGAGATAATCACCCGGGAGATGGAAGAGATCATAGTTCTCGTCGATGAGATTAAATATGTGTTCCCTTTCTTCCGAGTTTAAATGTTCCGTACTAATGAGGTTACGGATTTCGTTAATACGCTCTTGTGGCGTTCGTTTATTAATGTGCGCAATGTTTGCACTGGTGCCGGGCCTGAATAGTGAATCAGGGTCGTTTTCCGGGCTTGTGAAGGAATCTGAAACCTGTTCGATCTCTTCCAACTCGATGGTTGGCATGGTGAAACTGACGGTTTCGTTCGAGACGTTTATACATTGGATAAACGATTTGCCTCGTCTGTTCCTGATTACGCTGTCGAGTACGATTATACCGGGAGCCAGCGCGCAACGTGCGACATAACCTACCTTTGGGCCCATTGTCGCGACCGGGATGCAAGACACCGTGCGGCCAGGGACCGTAATCGTCTCGTTATTTATGAAGGGCAGTTTTCTGCCTTTCCAAGATACTACGCGTTTTATATACGAAATTACGGCGCCCTCCTTCAGGAACACCGCCCCCAGGATACCGTCCATGGGTATCGGGAAGTCATCGGTAACCACATGAAAGATGGAGGTTACCCCGTATATCGAAATTTGGGTGGAGCCTAACGTGTGAACGTGTCCGTCAGTGATCCCCGAAATTTTTAGCGTTTGCGAAGTATCAATTTTAGCGTTTGAGTTTAATGAGCCAGCCTTCACGATGTTTGGTTCTGCGCCTGTGTCTATCATGAAGGTGTTTATTCCCATTAACTCGGGTGCGGCTAGTGAAATTCTTGGAACCGAGTCGTCGTCTGAGCTGACGGCTGAGATGCGGATTGTTTTATTGCGCTTTGTATTATAGTTCGGACCGGTTTTACGGTTACCTCTCGTCGCCGATCCGCGGTCAACGGGAGGCTTCGCTCGTTTCCCGAATTCGTGTTAGAATTGGCGAACGACTTTTGTGCGAAGTTATTATTTTTACGCGGCGGGTCTGATTCGAGAGCGCGCGACGGTGCCGGACTCTCTTCTCTTCTCTGCGGCGGTTGATACGCGCGTGGAGAGAGAGAGCGCGGCGCTTCCCTTTGGGAGGCTTGTCGCGGCGCTTCACGATATCGGAAATCTCCGCGGTTATCGTTACGCGACGGATATCTTTCGTCGTCGCGGTAATCGTTCCGCGAGAGATACCGTGGTTCGTCGCGGTAATATCGCGGTTCCGGCGAGTCGTACCTGCGGTAGCTGCGGGTTGGAGATTGTCTCCATGATACGCGCTCCGGAGAGTACGAACGATACGGCGAGTTTGATCGCGATTCGCGTGTTTCGTAGGAATTTGCGAATGACACACGTCGCGAGTCTGTTTGATTTTTGCCGTAGCGACTTTTGTCTAGCTCGGCTTGTTTGAATGCGCGTATCGCTTCGTCGAAAACGCGTGCAAGGGGATACGTTCTGAAAGGACGTATCTCGGCCCTTAATGTCGGGATTATCCCGTTAATAAAACTATCGACCGTTAATTCGTCGATGTTCGCGGTGTCGGGAGATTGTCGATTACAATCTATTATCGCGTCGCGCAGATCCTTTACGCGACCGATGAAATCTAGAATATGCTCGTTAGATTTCATGAAGATGTTTGACATTTCTCCGCGAAAATGGTCTACTGAGCGGCGCGGTTCGAAGACATCTTTAAGACGATTGCATAATTCGCTAACCGAATTGCAAATTTCGTCTTCTACTGCTAGCGCGGCTCGTCCTCGTAGACCAGTTAGGATTAAACGTGCAAGCGTGTTTTCCGCTTGCGGCGGTACAATATCACGAGCGCGTCGACAGGCTCTACTGAACTGGAGCGCTGTGATATTGTTGCCGTCGAAAATCGGAATCGTTTTGACCGCTTCCTTTAGCGTGTAATCGCACGATTCGATTGTTTCGCGGCGCGTAGTTTCCGGGAATGGAATAGTCGATGCCGTCGGCGCGCGATCTGGCATCGGCGCGACCTGACTCGCTTTTTCGCGTTGCTGTCGCATGTGTTCGAGTTCCATTCTTAAACTTTCTCTTTCGCGTTCCATATTTTCGATTTCGACGCGTTCTTTTTCGAATTTACGTTCTTCGTCGCGTATCCTACGTTCACGTTCCGCGAGTTGTTTTTTGAAAGCTAGTAAATCTTCCTCACTCATCGCGGCTTCGTCAGTCGGTTTACGCGAGCGCGTGTCACGGGACGCCATATTTTAGATTTATTTCGAAGGGTTGGAAAAGATGATAGAAAAATAATATGTATTTTTAAATCTAGACTCACTTTATTGCGTTTCGTATCGGAATTCACACCATTCCCAAACCGATGACGGTACAGTATACGGGTCGTTGCTTTCTTTACGTGCGAACGCCAACAATATCTCGTCCGGTATTTCTCGATGATCGAACACTTTACGCGAGTTTACTAAATCTATTGTCTCTTCACTGAGCGGCGGCGAAAAAGTTCTGCTTTTATTTCGTCGATGCACTCTTGAAAAACGTTTTCCGCGACTGGTTCTTCTTTGATGTCGAACTCAGGAGACGGTAAAACTGACGGTAACGGCAGCGCGTTGCCTGTCGTCTCAAGTTCAGCGAATGCGCTAATTGGAATGCTGACTGCGGCAAGGTATTGCGCCTGATCGTCTGAGGTGGTATTCTGCGCTAATTCAGCAGCAGGTAGACACACAGACGTCAAGTCAGCAAGGTTTTGCGCGATCTTTTCCGCTTTGCGTCTTCTCGCTTGAACTCGGCGCCCAGCTCGGCAGCCTCGCTTCCGTTTCTAAATTTATTCGTGATGAATTTAATAAAATTGAAAAAATTTTTCCGGATTTTTGAAGGGTCAAACGTACCTTTGCGGCTGTCTCGACTGTCGCGAATTTCACGCGCGAGTCGGAGCGCTTTTGGTCGTTAGTTTTTCCCACTAGATTGAATAAAAATGAATTAGACTTGAACAAATAATAAAGTGATACACTGATTTTAATATTCGTTTGATATTTACTTTCTGCGATTGCTTCTAACACTTTCCGTTGTCTAAGACGTTACTTTCACTGAGCGTAGTTTTCGCGTGTGTACAGCGTAGCGGTTCGTCGGAGACTGACGTGTCTAGGAGCGCTGCCTCGACGCGTCTGACGGTCGGAGGTGCGCGCGCAGCTTGCCGCGGAGTGGGAGATGGCGCGTAGTAGGGAGAGAGCGTGAGCGGCCTACAGGGTGGTGGCTATGAGTCACCAGCCTGGCGCGTCGACGAGTCTCTAAACCCTTCAAGCGACCTTCACTCGGCGAAAACAAGTCGTAAATCGTTTTCGTCACTTCGTGGACGAAAACAGCGTTGTAAAATTCACTTTCGGACAAACACGTATTGTTCACAGGCCCCCCGAAATTTCGATTACTGAAACCTTTACTTACGTGATTACCGATGTTGTTTTCCTTCTTCCAGACAATACCTGGCCACGGTGATCGTGAAGATCCCACCGCTGCCACCAATTGTTACGTCCCGGATGCTGATAGTAGGGTGGCAGTTCTACGTCACCCGGTATCGTACAATGTACACGATCCTTTAGGTCACTCGGTGCTTGCGTCCGCGTCTACCTGGGTACCCGTGGTTGGATTGTCGTTGAGCAGGAACTGATCACCCTTTGTCACTCGTATTAATTGTAATAGCGAACCGTGAGGTGAGCGTTTGAATAAGGTATTAGTTAATAAATCGATGCTTGATTTGAATTAAAATAATACTGTGTCTTTTTATTATGTAATAATAATATATTTAAGTAGAATAATATAAGTGTTGCTTAACTTATTTATTCGAGAACCGCTGAGGTTACTTGGAAACGAAACCAGTCGCTGAATTGCCGGTAAGTCGCTGTTGCAAGGAATTTGTCGACAACGAGGTGCCGGGACGATTCAGAGCGGATGTGTTCTAACCCGATGAATGACGACAAGCCTCGAGTCGCTCGCTCTTTTATGCTGTTCGGAACAAAGGGGGTTCCGAACGTTATCTACTATTGAATTTACAGTGGAGACAGGATGTTTATGTCAGCGTTTCTCTCGCTTAAGATTATCTTAATTTAAAGTTAGTCATAACAATCCCATGACTAACTGAGAATCGATAGTCGCTGATGAAAGCGCCTATCGAGTGTCGCGTCATAAACTAAATATCGCTATCTTAAATAATATCGTCTTACTTGCTAATGATTCTCGTGAAGCGCCAATCTTAATAGCTTCGGAGAAGCGATTGTCGCTGCGTGAGAATATAAACACAGCGCCGGTCTTTATCGGACTGTCGCTATGTCGAGACTAAATAACTAGTGATTTATTACTATATCAGCGCCAACCTTATCGGGTCGTCGCTATCGTACGTATGAATAATATGAATGAATAATAATATGAATAATACGAGATACAATATATAAAGGTAAGTATATGGGTAAGTATAATATATATGTATATAGAATAGATCTAACTAACTAACTTACTAGCTAATTCCAACGTCTCGCCAGACGTAACACACGATTTTGCATCGGTTTGTGTCGTTCTGCACTATATCGTACCCAAATAGCACATTTCCGCGGAGAGTTTGACGATATCAGCGACGGTTCAACAATTACAGCCCGATTTGACCCATTTCTCTCTGAAAACGCACTCGCTTGCACGATTTTGCTTCGGTTTGTGTTGTTCTGCACTATATCGGACCCAAATAGCACATTTCCGTCGAGAGTTTGACGATATCAGCGACGGTTTAACAATTACAGCCCGATTTGACCCATTTCTCGCTGAAAACGCACTCCCTTGTACGATTTTGGTCCGGTTTGTGTCGTTTTGCACTATTTCGTACCTAAATAGCACATTTCCGTCGAGAATTTGACGATATCACGATTTGACCCATTTCTCGCTGAAAACGCACTCCCTTGCACGTGTTACGTCGGGACACGACGTTGGAGTTAGATAGTAAGACTACGTTATATTATATTATATGTTATCGCTTATATGTATTCACACGCTATCATACTTACCTTGTATTACTCATTCATATTATTCTCCAGCGATACTTACGTTATCCATTTATTCTTTATATTGTATACTTACTTATTCACTCATCGTGTGACAATCTTATTAGTCTCACGATATTATAATCAATGTATCTATCTATGCGTCATCACATTATTCATACTGAGTGACATACCGTTCTCACGCGATCGAAGGTCCAGTCTGTTAAAGATAAGATTAACGTTCTAAAGGATGTTTATGTTAGAGTATAAATATTCGTTCTTAGAATTAAGGATGTTAGTTTAAGATTAAGATGTTTAGCTAACGCGTCGATACCACTTCCAATTAGTAAGTTGCTATCGACACTCGAGTCATAAATCTGTTATGACTAACTAGCGATAAGATTGCGCTGACCAAGAAACGCTGACTAAGACGTTAATCTCTAAGACAAGAGACCCTTTGTTCAAAAAGATATAAAAGAGCCGTGAGACCAAGGCTCATCGTCATTCACCGGATCCGCTCCGCACTGAATCGTCCCGGCACGTTCGCTGTCGTCAAATTCCTACGACAACGAACATTCCGGACGTCACACGTTCGCGACTTGAACTAGAAACCTCAGCGGTTCTTAACTCAGTGTTAAATATAAAGATTATTGTGAAGAATAGGAAAAGGAGTATTATTATAATAAATATATTATTCGTTCAATTGAAATATAAAAGTTCTTTATTCAATTACGAGTCATTACATTCGCTCACCTATCGGTTCGCGAGTCAGAAGTATTGAACACAAGTCAATACAAGTTAATACGCGAGTGATCCACGAGTACAGTTCCTGTCCAGACGACCAGCCACGGGTTCCCCAGGTAGATCCAGACGTCACGCACTGGTTGACCTGAAAAGATTGTGATTATTAGTTTACGGAACGGAGAAGCACTGCTCTGCCGCCCAGTAGCGAGAGCCGGGCCGTAACAAATTGGTGGCAGCGGTGGGATTTCCACAATCACCGTGACCAGGTATCGTCTACAAAGGAAACTCATCGAGACATTCGTAAGTAAAGGTTTTGTAAAAGATTTATCTGTTCGAATCCAAGGGACGTTGTAATTTACGACCGTGTTTACGAAAAACCGAGTCATCACCGAACGTGTCGAAAATATTTTCACCGTCGATTTATTATCGTGTTTACGCGTCGAAAAATATTTCTCACCGTCGGTTTACAACCTTGTTTTCGCCGAGCGGTAGATTAGGGCCTAGCTGACGCGCTAGCGGGTGAGTCATACCCCACCACGCTACGGAAAACGCTAGCCGCATCCCTACTACGCGCTACCCCTTCCACGCGCTATCCCTACTCCGCGTCGTCCCCACTCCGCGTCGAGCGCCAGACGAGCCACGACAGCGCTACGAGACACATCAGTCTACGAGCAACCACCGGAGTGAACAACACGCGAAAGATACGCGCAAAGTATCGAACGGATAAAGCATCGAGAAAGTGTCATTCGAAAGTGCTATTCGACAGTGTTAGAATCACGGGAAGTGCTATTCAGAGAAAATTACAAGTACGGTATTACTTTTCCTCAAAGTCAATTTACAATTTTTCAAATATTAAATATTATTTTCAATCATTTAGTGGGCCGTGTCAACTACTCAGAGCGCTTAGACTCGTGCGCAGAATCTGCGAGAGTCAAGAAAGCTGCCAAGGTACGTGCACAGGCGCAAAATTTTTTTTTAATTATTATCCAAATCAAACAATTAATTAAAAGCGATATTAACAGAAGCGTACGCGTGGCTGTAGAGCTGGCCGCAGAGTCCAGGCACAAAAGCGCAAAAGTGAGCGACGACTAGCGCAGAATCTTGCTGATTTGGCTACCGATGGAAATACTGCAGCTTCATTAGCGCTATATTCCACTTCGGGACGCTGGACGCAAAGCCCTGCTGCTGTAAAAGCCACCGAATGCGAAGTTAAGACCGAGATAGCGCCGATCGACAGTCTGCCATCGCCGTGTTACTCGCCATCGCCAGAGTTCGAATTTAAATACGAACCACCTTCAGTAGAGACATTAAATTTGTGCATAAGTGAGATAAAAGCGGAATTAGCTTCGCCTCCTCCGGACACTGAATTTATTAACCTCGAGTCACTACGAAAAGTGTATAATCACCGGGAAATACCCGACGAATTGTTATTAACCTACGCTCGCGAGAAAATCAGCGATCCATACGTCATACCATCGAGCATTTGGGAATGGTGTGAGTTCAGATACAACTACCAATAAAAGTGAGTAGTAAATTTTAAAATTTAAATATATCAGTGTTTTATTAAACCCATCAAAATGGCTAATCGTGAAACCCGTTCAACGCGACAAACAGACACAACGGCGCGTGAGACCGAGCTCCTCGCGTACGAACAAAGTCTAGCGGAACGCGAACATCACGTTAGGGAAACCGAGCGTCGCATCGAAGCCGAACGCCTCGAAATAATAAACGCGCAAAAAGAAAAGGATAATTTACGCGCAGAATTAGAAAAATTACGCCGTGACATGCAGGAAGCAACCGTGCAAAATCCTGAACGTGTTCCGACGGCAAGCACAATGCCGATGTCAGAGTCACCGCGACGCGAATCCGCGGAATCATCTGATTTCACTTTAAAAGAAGCCGTCAATACGATACCGATCTTTGACGGAAACAATATATCGGTGTTACAATTTTGTAGAGCGTGCCGACGCGCCAAAGAGATCGTGCCGCCGCGAGTCGAACGTACACTCGCGCGTTTAATACTTACGCGATTAAGAGGACGCGCCGCGCTCGCGATCGAAGACGAGTTTTGCGAAACCGTCGCAACAGTTTGTAACCGTCTTAAAGACATCTTTGAACCTCGCCGCTCTGTAGATCATTTTCGCGGAGAAATGGCGAACATATTCATGAAGCCGAACGAGCACATACTCGACTTCATTGGCCGCGTAAAAGATTTACGTGATGCAATTTTAGACTGCAATCGACAGTCCCCTAATATCGCAAACGTCGACGATCTTACAGTCGATAGTTTTATTAACGGTTTAAATCCGACTCTACGAGCGGAAATACGCCCTTTCAGAAACGCGCCGTTAATACACGTTTTCGATGAGGCCATTCGCGCCTACAAACAATCCGAATTAGATCGCGTACGATACGGAAAATCGACAACGGATACACGCCGCGTACAATTCGCGAACACGTACGAAGCACGCGATGCTCGTAGTCCGTCACCGTATCGATCTTATTCGCCACAAAATACATGGAGACGCTCTCCTACACGCGATTACCGCCGGTACGAATCGCCGGAACCGGCTCGTTACAATTCATATCGCGACGAAAACAGAGTCGCACCAAGAAGAGATTCCTATCGCGAGGAAAATAGATACCGCGAAACGGAATATCGCGAAACGATAAGACAGGCTCCACGGAGAAATGAGCCTCGCGTTTCGTCACCGCCTCGCTACGTGCCGCCGTTCAGGCGCGAGCAAAGTCCGCAGCCGACGCGCACGTACGAGTCGAATAGTCAAAAAAATAATGCAATCGCGAAGAAATCGTGTTCATATTGCCAGAAAATAGGACACGACGTACACGAATGCCAAAAGCGAGCATTCGTCGAAAACGATTACAGGCGAAACAGCAACGCGAATAGTAATAAGATTAATACGAAAATTAATAAAATCTCAAATTCGGGAAACGACCGAAGCCTCACGCCAAATCGAGATCGGCAGCGCGAGGTAAGCCCAAGCCCGATCCACAGAATTTCAACCGCGACCGAAACGAAAAACAATTAAAAATTTCTTCCGTAGGAAAAATAGATAATTCGGTACCGCGTATTTCGCTAGCCGCGCCAGAATTAAAAGCCGATAGCGTTTTTATGGTAGACACCGGTGCAGAACCAAATATTATCAAGACCGGTGCATTACGTTCGAGCACCACGGTAGACACAACCGACACTCTAAAAATATCAGGAATTACAGACGGTTTCGTGGACACCCTGGGTTCGACAGAAATTTCGATTTACGGTAAAGCCTCTACTTTTCAAGTCGTCTCAGACGATTTTCCGATACCGATGGACGGTATCCTGGGGGCTGCCTTCTTAAACGATGGCGCCGAAATCTCCTATGCCAAACAAATCGTGTCATGGAAGGGCACGGAATTGCCATTTGTTAATCAAAAACTAATCCCTATCGAATCAATCACAAACATCGTGCCGCAACAGGAACTGACCTCGTGCGTCACGAGCATAGATAACCGCGTAAGCAAACGAAACGGATCGACCGTACGATGCATCAGCGCATCGAGGAAAAACGAATCCGTAACCAACGAACCTCTGGTCCGCCCAGAACCGCGTTCGTGTGACGATGACGAAAATAAAAATAAAAATAAAAATAAAAATAATCCCTTGACCCGCTCAAGGATGAACGTTAGACACGAGCCTCTGATCCGCTCACGCTCGTGCACCGTTAGACACGAGCCTCTGACCCGCTCATGCTCGTGCATTCGCGTCAATAATAAAAATTCGGGTAAGCCTAGCACAAGTCCTAGCGCCGCTTCGTCGTCAAAGTCATCGTCACAAAACAAACTAGAATCTATGCGTAATCAGGGAAAGATTAAATTTGATAAATGGTTAAACTTGTACAGCTCATTGCACAAAGGTTTGTTTAGCATGATTTTACAACTCTCCAAAGATAAGAGTCTAGACGTTTCACATAAACCTTTGTGGAATGACTCATTGGAAGCAGATATTGTAAGCGTAAACAAAAAGATCGCCAAGCGATTACTTCAAATAAATATAAGGGGCATAAGGTTCATTCAACGCGTACGAAACCAAACACCCCCTTTCATCGATAAGAGGCTACAAAAAGGACGTCCACCGAACAACCCGCATCAGTTGAAGATGTATCCAACACGCGGAATGGTGCTCCTGGCCCTGCTCTTCGGGATTGCCCCGATTTACGCTCTCATCGGTTACGATTGCGGAGGAAGGACTCTAAACGTAACAACATTTTCTGCTGTGGATCCAATCGATTGTGAACCTGTGGATGCTGAACCTACAACACAATCGAAGAACATCCAGCTTTTACAACTGGGCGACTACAATAACGCTCCGGTTATCCAGTGCAAGGTAGAAATTGATCGAACAATATCCTACTGTGGAATGCACTCCCATACGTCGGTCGTACAGAACGGACGTCAACAGTATATCTTTCCGACATCACGTGAAGCCTGTCGTACGCTGCATACAACTGGAACAATATCCATTTCGCCATCAGTACAAATAACAGGAATCGGGAAAAACATTTCAATGACATTCAGTGTTACCTTGGCCGGAACGGTTACGATGGATGGATCGTGCACCGGTACCACTTACGCTGATCCATTTGGCTCATGGAATAATGTTATTGTCCAAGGACTCGTCAAAATTACAGTCCAGAACTATCCTGCAACGGTAAAACTATCGACGGGACAAATCATACTAAAATCAGGATACCAGTGTCGTCTTCAAGAAGAAATGTGCCTCGACCCAGAAGCCGGTCACACATACTGGGATTCCATTCCGAAGGATTACTGTGAATTTAGTAAATATAATGTATTATACGAAGGTAAAGCGACGAAAATAATTCCGCGAGGCTCCAACGGACCCCTTCTATACACGGTCATTGCCGACGCCACGACGTTCGCCTTGACCACAACACATAATATCACGGTTTGCGGATACACTCTAATCAAAACAGAACATCCCAAGCTCTTGGTATTGGAGACAGACCACGACGGAAAACTCCCTCGCACACGGGCAACGTCGGTGGAAAATTTGGACATATTCACATACGTAAACTCCAAATTCATATACGTAGAGAAACATATACGTACCCAGCTTACGCAGCTCTACAAGGACGTTGTCATGCAGCGATGTCATCTCGAAAGGCAGGTGATTCAAAACGCGCTGGCACTGATACACGTCGCACCAGAGGAAATGGCCCTCGCAATAACGAAGCAACCTGGACACATGG
The DNA here is from genome assembly GCF_051020975.1 of Osmia lignaria lignaria. Lineage (NCBI taxonomy): Eukaryota > Metazoa > Arthropoda > Insecta > Hymenoptera > Megachilidae > Osmia > Osmia lignaria. The sequence continues at coordinate 74,280 of NW_027478206.1, read as the reverse complement.
CGATTTCTGCAGGAGAGGTCGTCCACATTATAAAATGCGTTCCAGTTAATTGTAAACTACGCAAAACAAGGCACTGCTTCAACGAACTACCTGTAATTTACAAAAATTCAAGTCACTTCTTAACCCCAAAAACAAGAATACTTACGTCAGCAGGAACAAGGAAAGATTGCAGCACATTGATACTAACGATGTACAAAATTCATAACGCTTGGTATCGCCTTACACCGCGCGTGGTAGAAACCATCCCACCTCAACGGATGCAGTCAATCACGCAGCCTACCTGGAAGTATGTCGACCCAGCAAACTTGGCAACTGGAGGCATCTACTCGCCAGAAGACATCACCAGATTACGGGATCATATTATGTTTCCCATCGAAAAGACAGCCGTGATCAATACCCTAGTTCAAGGTGTCACAGGACGACAGTACGCGCAAGGAAACGTACAACTGGCTCACCTGCTAGATGAGGCGTCTATCAACCGAATCGCAGAATCCGCAGCCCGCAAATTCTGGAACGGATTCATCACATTTGGTTCAGTTACATCAGGAGTGATTGGCTTGTACGTTGCAATCCAGGCAATCCGACTGATAATTACAACGATACTCAACGGTATCGCGTTGCACGCCGCTTATGGATAGAGCATGAGACTCGTGGCAGCCCTGTGGAGTTCAATGAGCCATTTCTGCATCTTTCTGAAAAAGAGGAAAGAAGAATTAAACACAGGTGGAAGAGAGTGCTTACCCCAGAAGAGCGACAACACCCCGTCCACCCCAGTGAGTGAAGTTCATATCCCAATAAGTGAACGCACCCCTACGCGTCCCTTTATAGAACGATCTCCGCGTCCAAGACTGTTATTTCCCACAAATCGCGCCGAACCTTGAAACAAATTTTCCTGCGAAAAATTTGTTTTCCTAGGGGGGGAGGTGTTACGTCGGGACACGACGTTGGAGTTAGATAGTAAGACTACGTTATATTATATTATATGTTATCGCTTATATGTATTCACACGCTATCATACTTACCTTGTATTACTCATTCATATTATTCTCCAGCGATACTTACGTTATCCATTTATTCTTTATATTGTATACTTACTTATTCACTCATCGTGTGACAATCTTATTAGTCTCACGATATTATAATCAATGTATCTATCTATGCGTCATCACATTATTCATACTGAGTGACATACCGTTCTCACGCGATCGAAGGTCCAGTCTGTTAAAGATAAGATTAACGTTCTAAAGGATGTTTATGTTAAAGTATGAATATTCGTTCTTAGAATTAAGGATGTTAGTTTAAGATTAAGATGTTTAGCTAACGCGTCGATACCACTTCCAATTAGTAAGTTGCTATCGACACTCGAGTCATAAATCTGTTATGACTAACTAGCGATAAGATTGCGCTGACCAAGAAACGCTGACTAAGACGTTAATCTCTAAGACAAGAGACCCTTTGTTCAAAAAGATATAAAAGAGCCGTGAGACCAAGGCTCATCGTCATTCACCGGATCCGCTCCGCACTGAATCGTCCCGGCACGTTCGCTGTCGTCAAATTCCTACGACAACGAACATTCCGGACGTCACACGTTCGCGACTTGAACTAGAAACCTCAGCGGTTCTTAACTCAGTGTTAAATATAAAGATTATTGTGAAGAATAGGAAAAGGAGTATTATTATAATAAATATATTATTCGTTCAATTGAAATATAAAAGTTCTTTATTCAATTACGAGTCATTACATTCGCTCACCTATCGGTTCGCGAGTCAGAAGTATTGAACACAAGTCAATACAAGTTAATACGCGAGTGATCCACGAGTACAGTTCCTGTCCAGACGACCAGCCACGGGTTCCCCAGGTAGATCCAGACGTCACGCACTGGTTGACCTGAAAAGATTGTGATTATTAGTTTACGGAACGCAGAAGCACTGCTCTGCCGCCCAGTAGCGAGAGCCGGGCCGTAACACACGATTTTCCTCCGGTTTGTGTCGTTTTGCACTATTTCGGACCCAAATAGCACATTTCCGTCGAGAGTTTCACGATATCAGCGACGGTTTAACAATTACAGCCCGATTTGACCCATTTCTCGCTGAAAACGCACTCCCTTGTACGGTTTTGGTCCGGTTTGTGTCGTTTTGCACTATTTCGTACCTAAATAGCACATTTCCGTCGAGAATTTGACGATATCACGATTTGACCCATTTCTCGCTGAAAACGCACTCCCTTGCACGATTGTCCTCCGGTTTGTGTCGTTTTGCACTATATCGTACGCAAATAGCACATTTCCGTCGAGAATTTGACGATATCATTAACGATTTAACAATTACAGCCCGATTTGACCCGTTTCTCGCTGAAAACGCACTCCCTTGTACGATTTTGGTCCGGTTTGTGTCGTTTTGCACTATATCGTACCCAAATAGCACATTTCCGTCGAGAATTTGACGATATCATTGACGATTTAACAATTACAGCCCGATTTGACCCGTTTCTCGCTGAAAACGCACTCCCTTGCACGATTTTGCTTCGGTTTGTGTGGTTCTGCACTATTTCGGACCCAAATAGCACATTTCCGTCTAGAGTTTGACGATATCAGTGACGGTTTAACAATTACAGCCCGATTTGACCCGTTTCTCGCTGAAAACGCACTCCCTTGCACGATTTTGCTCCGGTTTGTGTCGTTCTGCACTATATCGTACCCAAATAGCACAATACCGCCGAAAATTTGACGATATCACGATTTGACCCATTTCTCGCTGAAAACGCACTCCCTTTCTCGATTTTGCTCCGGTTTATGTCGTTCTGCACTATATCGTACCCAAATAGCACATTTCCGTCGATAGTTTGACGATATCAGCGACGGTTCAACAATTACAGCCTGATTTGCGGCATTTCTCGCTGAAAACGCACTCGCTTGCACGATTTTGCATCGGTTTGTGTCGTTCTGCACAATATCGTACCCAAATCGCACATTTCCGCGGAGAGTTTGACGATATCAGCGACGGTTCAACAATTACAGCCCGATTTGACCCATTTTTCTCTGAAAACGCACTCGCTTGCACGATTTTGCTTCGGTTTGTGTTGTTCTGCACTATATCGTACCCAAATAGCACATTTCCGTCGATAGTTTGACGATATCAGCGACGGTTCAACAATTACAGCCCGATTTGGGCCATTTCTCGCTGAAAACGCACTCGCTTGCACGATTTTGCATCGGTTTGTGTCGTTCTGCACAATATCGTACCCAAATAGCACATTTCCGCGGAGAGTTTGACGATATCAGCGACGGTTCAACCATTACAGCCCGATTTGACCCATTTTTCTCTGAAAACGCACTCGCTTGCACGATTTTGCTTCGGTTTGTGTTGTTCTGCACTATATCGGACCCAAATAGCACATTTCCGTCGAGAGTTTGACGATATCACGATTTGTCCCATTTCTCGCTGAAAACGCACTCCCTTGCACGATTTTCCTCCGGTTTGTGTCGTTTTGCACTATTTCGGACCCAAATAGCACATTTCCGTCTAGAGTTTGACGATATCAGTGACGGTTTAACAATTACAGCCCGATTTGACCCGTTTCTCGCTGAAAACGCACTCCCTTGCACGATTTTGCTCCGGTTTGTGTCGTTCTGCACTATATCGTACCCAAATAGCACATTACCGTCGAAAATTTGACGATATCACGATTTGTCCCATTTCTCGCTGAAAACGCACTCCCTTGCTCGATTTTGCTCCGGTTTGTGTCGTTCTGCACTATATCGTACCCAAATAGCACATTTCCGTCGAGAATTTGACGATATCATTGACGATTTAACAATTACAGCCCGATTTGACCCATTTCTCGCTGAAAACGCACTCGCTTGCACGATTTTGCTTCGGTTTGTGTTGTTCTGCACTATATCGGACCCAAATAGCACATTTCCGTCTCGAGTTTGACGATATCAGTGACGGTTTAACAATTACAGCCCGATTTGTCCCATTTCTCGCTGAAAACGCACTCTCTTGTACGATTTTGGTCCGGTTTGTGTCGTTTTGCACTATTTCGTACCTAAATAGCACATTTCCGTCGAGAATTTGACGATATCACGATTTGACGCATTTCTCGCTGAAAACGCACTCCCTTGCACGATTTTGCTCCGGTTTGTGTCGTTCTGCACTATATCGGAGCCATATAGCACATTTCCGTCGAGAGTTTGACGATATCAGCGACGGTTCAACAATTACAGCCCGATTTGACCCATTTCTCGCTGAAAACGCACTCCCTTGTACGATTTTGGTCCGGTTTGTATCGTTCTGCACTATATCGTACCCAAGTAGCACATTACCGTCGAAAATTTGACGATATCACGATATGACCCATTTCTCGCTGAAAACGCACTCCCTTGCACGATTTTCCTCCGGTTTGTGTCGTTTTGCACTATGTCGGACCCAAATAGCACATTTCCGTCGATAGTTTGACGATATCAGCGACGGTTCAACAATTACAACCCGATTTGACACATTTCTCGCTGAAAACGCACTCGCTTGCACGATTTTGCTTCGGTTTGTGTCGTTCTGCACTATATCGGTCCCAAACAGCACATGTCCGTCTCGAGTTTGACGATATCGGTGACGGTTTAACAACTACAGCCCGATTTGACCCATTTCTCGCTGCAAACGCACTCCCTTGTACGATTTTGTCCGGTTTGTGTCGTTTTGCACTATTTCGGACCCAAATAGCACATTTCCGTCGAGAATTTGACGATATCACGATTTGAGGCATTTCTCGCTGAAAACGCACTCCCTTGCACGATTTTGCTCCGGTTTGTGTCGTTCTGCACTATATCGGAGCCATATAGCGCATTTCCGTCGAGAGTTTGACGATATCAGCGACGGTTCAACAATTACAGCCCGATTTGACCCGTTTCTCGCTGAAAACGCACTCCCTTGCACGATTTTGCTCCGGTTTGTGTCGTTCTGCACTATATCGTACCCAAATAGCACATTACCGTCGAAAATTTGACGATATCACGATTTGTCCCATTTCTCGCTGAAAACGCACTCCCTTGCACGATTTTGGTCCGGTTTGTGTCGTTTTGCACTATTTCGTACCTAAATAGCACATTTCCGTCGAGAATTTGACGATATCACGATTTGACGCATTTCTCGCTGAAAACGCACTCCCTTGCACGATTTTGCTCCGGTTTGTGTCGTTCTGCACTATATCGGAGCCATATAGCACATTTCCGTCGAGAGTTTGACGATATCAGCGACGGTTCAACAATTACAGCCCGATTTGACCCATTTCTCGCTGAAAACGCACTCCCTTGTACGATATTGGTCCGGTTTGTGTCGTTTTGCACTATATCGTACGCAAGTAGCACATTTCCGTCGAGAATTTGACGATATCATTGACGATTTAACAATTACAGCCCGATTTGACCCGTCTCTCGCTGAAAACGCACTCCCTTGTACGATTTTGGTCCGGTTTGTGTCGTTTTGCACTATTTCGTACCTAAATAGCACATTTCCGTCGAGAATTTGACGATATCACGATTTGACCCATTTCTCGCTGAAAACGCGCTCCCTTGCACGATTTTCCTCCGGTTTGTGTCGTTTTGCACAATATCGTACGCAGGTAGCACATTTCCGTCGAGGATTTGACGACATCATTGACGATTTAACAATTACAGCCCGATTTGACCCGTTTCTCGCTGAAAACGCAGTCCCTTGCACGATTTTGGTCCGGTTTGTGTCGTTCTGCACTATATCGTACCCAAGTAGCACATTACCGTCGAAAATTTGACGATATCACGATATGACCCATTTCTCGCTGAAAACGCACTCCCTTGCACGATTTTCCTCCGGTTTGTGTCGTTTTGCACTATGTCGGACCCAAATAGCACATTTCCGTCGATAGTTTGACGATATCAGCGACGGTTCAACAATTACAACCCGATTTGACACATTTCTCGCTGAAAACGCACTCGCTTGCACGATTTTGCTTCGGTTTGTGTCGTTCTGCACTATATCGGTCCCAAACAGCACATGTCCGTCTCGAGTTTGACGATATCGGTGACGGTTTAACAACTACAGCCCGATTTGACCCATTTCTCGCTGCGAACGCACTCCCTTGTACGATTTTGTCCGGTTTGTGACGTTTTGCACTATTTCGGACCCAAATAGCACATTTCCGTCGAGAATTTGACGATATCACGATTTGAGGCATTTCTCGCTGAAAACGCACTCCCTTGCACGATTTTGCGCCGGTTTGTGTCGTTCTGCACTATATCGGAGCCATATAGCGCATTTCCGTCGAGAGTTTGACGATATCAGCGACGGTTCAACAATTACAGCCCGATTTGACCCGTTTCTCGCTGAAAACGCACTCCCTTGCACGATTTTGCTTCGGTTTGTGTCGTTCTGCACTATATCGGTCCCAAACAGCACATGTCCGTCTCGAGTTTGACGATATCGGTGACGGTTTAACAACTACAGCCCGATTTGACACATTTCTCGCTGCAAACGCACTCCCTTGTACGATTTTGGTCCGGTTTGTGTCGTTTTGCACTATTGCGTACCTAAATAGCACATTTCCGTTGAGAATTTGACGATATCACGATTTGACCCATTTCTCGCTGAAAACGCACTCCCTTGCACGATTTTCCTCCGGTTTGTGCCGTTTTGCACTATGTAGGACCCAAATAGCACATTTCCGTCGATAGTTTGACGATATCAGCGACGGTTCAACAATTACAACCCGATTTGACCCATTTCTCGCTGAAAACGCACTCGCTTGCACGATTTTGCTTCGGTTTGTGTTGATTTGCACTATATCGGACACAAGTAGCACATTTCCGTCTCGAGTTTGACGATATCAGCGACGGTTCAACAATTACAGCCCGATTTGACCCATTTCTCGCTGAAAACGCACTCCCTTGTACGATTTTGGTCCGGTTTGTGTCGTTTTGCACTATTTCGTACCTAAATAGCACATTTCCGTCGAGAATTTGACGATATCACGATTTGACCCATTTCTCGCTGAAAACGCACTCCCTTGCACGATTTTCCTACGGTTTGTGTCGTTTGGCACTATATCGTACGCAAATAGCACATTTCCGTCGAGAATTTGACGATATCATTGACGATTTAACAATTACAGCCCGATTTGACCCGTTTCTCGCTGAAAACGCACTCCCTTGCACGATTTTCCTCCGGTTTGTGTCGTTTTGCACTATATCATACCCAAATAGCACATTTCCGTCGAGAATTTGACGATATCACGATTTGACCCATTTCTCGCTGAAAACGCACTCCCTTGCACGATTTTCCTCCGGTTTGTGTCGTTTTGCAATATTTCGAACCCAAATAGCACATTTCCGTCTAGAGTTTGACGATATCAGTGACGGTTTAACAATTACAGCCCGATTTGACCCGTTTCTCGCTGAAAACGCACTCCCTTGCACGATTTTGCTCCGGTTTGTGTCGTTCTGCACTATATCGTACCCAAATAGCACATTTCCGTCGATAGTTTGACGATATCAGCGACGGTTCAACAATTACAGCCCGATTAGACCCTTTTCTCGCTGAAAACGCACTCGCTTGCACGATTTTGCTTCGGTTTGTGTCGTTCTGCACTATATCGGACCCAAATAGCACATTTCATCTCGAGTTTGACGATATCAGTGACGGTTTAACAATTACAGCCCGATTTGACCCATTTCTCGCTGAAAACGCACTCCCTTGTACGATTTTGGTCCGGTTTGTGTCGTTTTGCACTATATCGTACCCAAATCGCACATTTCCGTCGAGAATTTGACGATATCACGATTTGACGCATTTCTCGCTGAAAACGCACTCCCTTGCACGATTTTGCTCCGGTTTGTGTCGTTATGCACTATATCGGAGCCATATTGCACATTTCCGTCGATAGTTTGACGATATCAGCGACGGTTCAACAATTACAGCCCGATTTGACCCATTTCTCGCTGAAAACGCACTCGCTTGCACGATTTTGCTCCGGTTTGTGTTGTTCTGCACTATATCGGACACAAATAGCACATTTCCGTCTCGAGTTTGATGATATCAGCGACTGTTTAACAATTACAGCCCGATTTGACCCATTTCTCGCTGAAAACGCACTCCCTAGTACGATTTTGGTCCGGTTTGTGTCGATTTGCACTATTTCGTACCTAAATAGCACATTTCCGTCGAGAATTTGACGATATCACGATTTGACCCATTTCTCGCTGAAAACGCACTCGCTTGCACGATTTTGCTTCGGTTTGTGTTGTTCTGCACTATATCGGACACAAGTAGCACATTTCCGTCTCGAGTTTGACGATATCAGCGACGGTTCAACAATTACAGCCCGATTTGACCCATTTCTCGCTGAAAACGCACTCCCTTGTACGATTTTGGTCCGGTTTGTGTCGTTTTGCACTATTTCGTACCAAAATAGCACATTTCCGTGGAGAATTAGACGATATCACGATTTGACCCATTTCTCGCGGAAAACGCACTCCCTTGCACGATTTTCCTCCGGTTTGTGTCGTTTGGCACTATATCGTACGCAAATAGCGCATTTCCGTCGAGAATTTGACGATATCATTGACGATTTAACAATTACAGCCCGATTTGACCCGTTTCTCGCTGAAAACGCACTCCCTTGCACGATTTTCCTCCGGTTTGTGTCGTTTTGCACTATATCGTACCAAAATAGCACATTTCCGTCGAGAATTTGACGATATCACGATTTGACCCATTTCTCACTGAAAACGCACTCCCTTGCACGATTTTCCTCCGGTTTGTGTCGTTTTGCAATATTTCGGACCCAAATAGCACATTTCCGTCTAGAGTTTGACGATATCAGTGACGGTTTAACAATTACAGCCCGATTTGACCCGTTTCTCGCTGAAAACGCACTCCCTTGCACGATTTTGCTCCGGTTTGTGTCGTTCTGCACTATATCGTACCCAAATAGCACATTTCCGCGGAGAGTTTGACGATATCAGCGACGGTTCAACAATTACAGCGCGATTTGACCCATTTCTCACTGAAAACGCACTCGCTTGCACGATTTTGCTTCGGTTTGTGTTGTTCTTCACTATATCAGACCCAAATAGCTCATTTCCGTCGAGAGTTTGACGATATCACGATTTGACGCATTTCTCGCTGAAAACGCACTCCCTTGCACGATTTTGCTCCGGTTTGTGTCTTTCTGCACTATATCGGAGCCATATAGCACATTTCAGTCGAGAGTTTGACGATATCAGCGACGGTTCAACAATTACAGCCCGATTTGAGCCATTTCTCGCTGAAAACGCACTCGCTTGCACGATTTTGCATCGGTTTGTGTCCTCCTGCACTATATCGTACCCAAATAGCACATTTCCGTCGATAGTTTGACGATATCAGCGACGGTTCAACAATTACAGCCCGATTTGACCCATTTCTCGCTGAAAACGCACTCCCTTGTACGATTTTGGTCCGGTTTGTGTCGTTTTGCACGATATCGTACCCAAATAGCACATTTCCGTCGAGAATTTGACGATATCACGATTTGACGCATTTTTCGCTGAAAACGCACTCCCTTGCACGATTTTGCTCCGGTTTGTGTCGTTCTGCACTATATCGGAGCCATTTAGCACATTTCCGTCGAGAGTTTGACGATATCCGCGACGGTTCAACAATTACAGCCCGAATTGACCCGTTTCTCGCTGAAAACGCACTCCCTTGCACGATTTTGCTCCGGTTTGTGTCGTTCTGCACTATATCGTACCCAAATAGCACATTTCCGTCGATAGTTTGACGATATCAGCGACGGTTCAGCAATTACAGCCCGGTTTGACCCATTTCTCGCTGAAAACGTACTCCCTTGCACGATTTTCCTCCGGTTTGTGTCGTTCTGCACTATATCGTACCCAAATAGCACATTTCCGTCTCGAGTTTGACGATATCAGTGACGGTTTAACAATTACAGCCCGATTTGTCCCATTTCTCGCTGAAAACGCACTCCCTTGTACGATTTTGGTCCGGTTTGTGTCGTTTTGCACTATTTCGTACCTAAATAGCACATTTCCGTCGAGAATTTGACGATATCACGATTTGACCCATTTCTCGCTGAAAACGCACTCCCTTGCACGATTTTCCTCCGGTTTGTGTCGTTTTGCAATATTTCGGACCCAAATAGCACATTTCCGTCTAGAGTTTGACGATATCAGTGACGGTTTAACAATTACAGCCCGATTTGACCCGTTTCTCGCTGAAAACGCACTCCCTTGCACGATTTTGCTCCGGTTTGTGTCGTTCTGCACTATATCGTACCCAAATAGCAGATTTCCGTCCAGAGTTTGACGATATCAGCGACGGTTTAACAATTACAGCCCGATTTGACCCGTTTCTCGCTGAAAACGCACTCCCTTGCACGATTTTGCTCCGGTTTGTGTCGTTCTGCACTATATCGTACCCAAATAGCACATTTCATCTCGAGTTTGACGATATCAGTGACGGTTTAACAATTACAGCCCGATTTGACCCATTTCTCGCAGAAAACGCACTCCCTTGTACGATTTTGGTCCGGTTTGTGTCGTTTTGCACTATATCGTACCCAAATAGCACATTTCCGTCGAGAATTTGACGATATCACGATTTGACGCATTTCTCGCTGAAAACGCACTCCCTTGCACGATTTTGCTCCGTTTGTGTCGTTCTGCACTATATCGTACCCAAATGGCACATTTCCGTCGAGAGTTTGACGATATCAGTGACGATTTAACAATTACAGCCCGATTTGTCCCATTTCTCGCTGAAAACGCACTCCCTTGCACGATTATGCTCCGGTTTGTATCGTTCTGCACTATATCGGACCCATATAGCAACATTTCCGTCGAGAGTTTGACGATATCAGTGACGATTTAACAATTACAGCCCGATTTGACCCGTTTCTCGCTGAAAACGCACTCCCTTGCACGATTTTGGTCCGGTTTGTGTCGTTTTGCACTATTTCGGACCCAAATAGCACACTTCCGTCGATAGTGTGACGATATCAGCGACGGTTCAACAATTACAGCCCGATTTGACACATTTCTCGCTGAAAACCCACTCGCTTGCACGATTTTGCTTCGGTTTGAGTCGTTCTGCACTATTTCGGAACCAAATAGCACATTTCCGTCGAGAGTTTGACGATATCAGTGACAGTTTAACAATTACAACCAGATTTGACCCGTTTCTCGCTGAAAACGCACTACCTTGCACGATTTTGCTGCGGTTTGTGTCCTTCTGCACTATATCGTACCCAAATAGCACATTTCCGTCGAGAGTTTGACGATATCAGCGACGGTTCACCAATTACAGCCCGATTTCACCCATTTCTCGCTGAAAACGCACTCGCTTGCACGATTTTGGTCCGGTTTGTGTCGTTTTGCACTATTTCGGACCCAAATAGCACATTTCCGTCTAGAGTTTGACGATATCAGTGACGGTTTAACAATTACAGTCCGATTTGACCCGTTTCTCGCTGAAAACGCACTCCCTTGCACGATTTTGCTCCGGTTTGTGTCGTTCTGCACTATATCGTACCCAAATAGCACATTACCGTCGAAAGTTTGACGTTATCACGATTTGTCCCATTTCTCGCTGAAAACGCACTCCCTTGCTCGATTTTGCTCCGGTTTGTGTCGTTCTGCACTATATCGTACCCAAATAGCACATTTCCGTCGATAGTTTGACGATATCAGCGACGGTTCAACAATTTCAGCCCGATTTGACCCATTTCTCGCTGAAAACACACTCCCTTGTACGATTTTGGTCCGGTTTGTGTCGTTTTGCACTATATCGTACCCAAATAGCACATTTCCGTCGAGAATTTAACGATATCACGATTTGACCCATTTCTCGCTGAAAACGCACTCCCTTGCACGATTTTCCTCCGGTTTGTGTCGTTTTGCACTATATCGTACCCAAATAGCACATTTCCGTCGATAGTTTGACGATATCAGCGACGGTTCAACAATTACAGCCCGATTTGTCCCATTTCTCGCCGAAAACGCACTCGCTTGCACGATTTTGCTTCGGTTTGTGTCGTTCTGCACTATATCGTACCCAAATAGCACATTTCCGTCGAGAGTTTGACGATATCAGCGACGGTTTAACAATTACAGCCCGATTTGTCCCATTTCTCGCTGAAAACGCACACGCTTGCACGATTTTGCTTCGGTTTGTGTCGTTCTGCACTATATCGTACCCAAATAGCACATTTCCGTTGAGAGTTTGACGATATCAGCGACGGTTCAACAATTACAGCCCGATTTGACCCATTTCTCGCTGAAAACGCACTCGCTTGCACGATTTTGCTTCGGTTGTGTTGTTCTGCACTATATCGGACCCAAATAGCACATTTCCGTCTCGAGTTTGACGATATCAGTGACGGTTTAACAATTACAGCCCGATTTGACCCATTTCTCGCTGAAAACGCACTCCCTTGTACGATTTTGGTCCGGTTTGTGTCGTTTTGCACTATTTCGTACCTAAATAGCACATTTCCGTCGAGAATTTAACGATATCACGATTTGACCCATTTCTCGCTGAAAACGCACTCCCTTGCACGATTTTGCTCCGGTTTGTGTCGTTCTGCGCTATATCGTACCCAAATAGCACATTTCCGTCGATAGTTTGACGATATCAGCGACGGTTCAACAATTACAGCCCGATTTGTACCATTTCTCGCTGAAAACGCACTCGCTTGCACGATTTTGCTTCGGTTTGTGTCGTTCTGCACTATATCGTACCCAAATAGCACATTTCCGTCGAGAGTTTGACGATATCAGCGACGGTTTAACAATTACAGCCCGATTTGTGCCATTTCTCGCTGAAAACGCACACGCTTGCAAGATTTGCTTCGGTTTGTGTCGTTCTGCACTATATCGTACCCAAATAGCACATTTCCGTTGAGAGTTTGACGATATCAGCGACGGTTCAACAATTACAGCCCGATTTGACCCATTTCTCGCTGAAAACGCACTCGCTTGCACGATTTTGCTTCGGTTTGTGTCGTTCTGCACTATATCGTACGCAGATAGCACATTTCCGTCGAGAATTTGACGATATCATTGACGATTTAACAATTACAGCCCGATTTGACCCATTTCTCGCTGAAAACGCACTCCCTTGCACGATTTTGGTCCGGTTTGTGTTGTTTTGCACTATTTCGTACCCAAATAGCACATTCCGTCCAGAGTTTGACGATATCAACGACGGTTCACCAATTACAGTCCGATTTGACCCATTTCTCGCTGAAAACGCATTTGCTTGCTCGATTTTGCTCCGGTTTGTGTCGTTCTGCACTATATCGTACCCAAATAGCACATTTCCGTCGAGGTTTGACGATATCAGCGACGGTTCAACAATTACAGCCCGATTTGACCAATTTCTCGCTGAAAATGCACTCGCTTGCACGATTTTGCTTCGGTTTGTGTTGTTCTGCACTATATCGGACCCAAATAGCACATTTCCGTCTCGAGTTTGACGATATCATTGACGATTTAACAATTACAGCCCGATTTGACCCGTTTCTCGCTGAAAACGCACTCCCTTGTACGATTTTGGTCCGGTTTGTGTCGTTTTGCACTATTTCGTACCGAAATAGCACATTTCCGTCGAGAATTTAACGATATCACGATTTGACGCATTTCTCGCTGAAAACGCACTCCCTTGTAGGATTTTGGTCCGGTTTGTGTCGTTTTGCACTATATCGTACCCAAATAGCACATTTCCGTCGAGAGTTTGACGATATCAGCGACGGTTCAACAATTACAGCCCGACTTGACCCATTTCTCGCAGAAAACGCACTCCCTTGTACGATTTTGCTCCGGTTTGTGTCGTTCTGCACTATATCGTACCCAAATAGCACATTACCGTCGAAAATCTGACGATATCACGATTTGTCCCATTTCTCGCTGAAAACGAACTCCCTTGCTCGATTTTGCTCCGGTTTGTGTCGTTCTGCACTATATCGTACCCAAATAGCACATTTCCGTTGATAGTTTGACGATATCAGCGACGGTTCAACAATTTCAGCCCGACTTGACCCATTTCTCGCAGAAAACGCACTCCCTTGTACGATTTTGGTCCGGTTTGTGTCGTTTTGCACTATATCGTACCCAAATAGCACATTTCCGTCGAGAATTTGACGATATCACGATTTGACGCATTTCTCGCTGAAAACGCACTCCCTTGCACGATTTTGCTCCGGTTTGTGTCGTTCTGCACTATATCGGACCCATATAGCACATTTCCGTCGATAGTTTGACGATATCAGCGACGGTTCAACAATTACAGCCCGATTTGACACATTTTTCGCTGAAAACCCACTCGCTTGCACGATTTTGCTTCGGTTTGAGTCGTTCTGCACTATTTCGGACCCAAATAGCACATTTCCGTCGAGAGTTTGACGATATCAGTGACAGTTTAACAATTACAGCCAGATTTGACCCGTTTCTCGCTGAAAACGCACTACCTTGCACGATTTTGCTCCGGTTTGTGTCGTTCTGCACTATATCGGACACAAATACCACATTTCCGTCTCGAGTTTGACGATATCAGTGACGGTTTAACAATTACAGCCCGATTTGACCCGTTTCTCGCTGAAAACGCACTCCCTTGCACGATTTTGCTCCGGTTTGTGTCGTTCTGCACTATATCGTACCCAAATAGCACATTACCGTCGAAAGTTTGACGTTATCACGATTTGTCCCATTTCTCGCTGAAAACGCACTCCCTTGCTCGATTTTGCTCCGGTTTGTGTCGTTCTGCACTATATCGTACCCAAATAGCACATTTCCGTCGATAGTTTGACGATATCAGCGACGGTTCAACAATTTCAGCCCGATTTGACCCATTTCTCGCTGAAAACACACTCCCTTGTACGATTTTGGTCCGGTTTGTGTCGTTTTGCACTATATCGTACCCAAATAGCACATTTCCGTCGAGAATTTAACGATATCACGATTTGACCCATTTCTCGCTGAAAACGCACTCCCTTGCACGATTTTCTCCGGTTTGTGTCGTTTTGCACTATATCGTACCCAAATAGCACATTTCCGTCGATAGTTTGACGATATCAGCGACGGTTCAACAATTACAGCCCGATTTGTCCCATTTCTCGCCGAAAACGCACTCGCTTGCACGATTTTGCTTCGGTTTGTGTCGTTCTGCACTATATCGTACCCAAATAGCACATTTCCGTCGAGAGTTTGACGATATCAGCGACGGTTTATCAATTACAGCCCGATTTGTCCCATTTCTCGCTGGAAAACGCACACGCTTGCACGATTTTGCTTCGGTTTGTGTCGTTCTGCACTATATCGTACCCAAATAGCACATTTCCGTCTCGAGTTTGACGATATCAGTGACGGTTTAACAATTACAGCCCGATTTGACCCATTTCTCGCTGAAAACGCACTCCCTTGTACGATTTTGGTCCGGTTTGTGTCGTTTTGCACTATTTCGTACCTAAATAGCACATTTCCGTCGAGAATTTAAACGATATCACGATTTGACCCATTTCTCGCTGAAAACGCACTCCCTTGCACGATTTTGCTCCGGTTTGTGTCGTTCTGCACTATATCGTACCCAAATAGCACATTTCCGTCGATAGTTTGACGATATCAGCGACGGTTCAACAATTACAGCCCGATTTGTACCATTTCTCGCTGAAAACGCACTCGCTTGCACGATTTTGCTTCGGTTTGTGTCGTTCTGCACTATATCGTACCCAAATAGCACATTTCCGTCGAGAGTTTGACGATATCAGCGACGGTTTAACAATTACAGCCCGATTTGTGCCATTTCTCGCTGAAAACGCACACGCTTGCAAGATTTTGCTTCGGTTTGTGTCGTTCTGCACTATATCATACCCAAATAGCACATTTCCGTTGAGAGTTTGACGATATCAGCGACGGTTCAACAATTACAGCCCGATTTGACCCATTTCTCGCTGAAAACGCACTCGCTTGCACGATTTTGCGTCGGTTTGTGTCGTTCTGCACTATATCGTACGCAGATAGCACATTTCCGTCGAGAATTTGACGATATCATTGACGATTTAACAATTACAGCCCGATTTGACCCATTTCTCGCTGAAAACGCACTCCCTTGCACGATTTTGGTCCGGTTTGTGTTGTTTTGCACTATTTCGTACCCAAATAGCACATTTCCGTCCAGAGTTTGACGATATCAACGACGGTTCACCAATTACAGTCCGATTTGACCCATTTCTCGCTGAAAACGCATTTGCTTGCTCGATTTTGCTCCGGTTTGTGTCGTTCTGCACTATATCGTACCCAAATAGCACATTTCCGTCGAGGGTTTGACGATATCAGCGACGGTTCAACAATTACAGCCCGATTTGACCAATTTCTCGCTGAAAATGCACTCGCTTGCACGATTTTGCTTCGGTTTGTGTTGTTCTGCACTATATCGGACCCAAATAGCACATTTCCGTCTCGAGTTTGACGATATCATTGACGATTTAACAATTACAGCCCGATTTGACCCGTTTCTCGCTGAAAACGCACTCCCTTGTACGATTTTGGTCCGGTTTGTGTCGTTTTGCACTATTTCGTACCGAAATAGCACATTTCCGTCGAGAATTTAACGATATCACGATTTGACGCATTTCTCGCTGAAAACGCACTCCCTTGTAGGATTTTGGTCCGGTTTGTGTCGTTTTGCACTATATCGTACCCAAATAGCACATTTCCGTCGAGAGTTTGACGATATCAGCGACGGTTCAACAATTACAGCCCGATTTGACCCATTTCTCGCTGAAAACGCACTCCCTTGCACGATTTTGCTCCGGTTTGTGTCGTTCTTCACTATATCGTACCCAAATAGCACATTACCGTCGAAAATCTGACGATATCACGATTTGTCCCATTTCTCGCTGAAAACGAACTCCCTTGCTCGATTTTGCTCCGGTTTGTGTCGTTCTGCACTATATCGTACCCAAATAGCACATTTCCGTTGATAGTTTGACGATATCAGCGACGGTTCAACAATTTCAGCCCGACTTGACCCATTTCTCGCAGAAAACGCACTCCCTTGTACGATTTTGGTCCGGTTTGTGTCGTTTTGCACTATATCGTACCCAAATAGCACATTTCCGTCGAGAATTTGACGATATCACGATTTGACGCATTTCTCGCTGAAAACGCACTCCCTTGCACGATTTTGCTCCGGTTTGTGTCGTTCTGCACTATATCGTACCCAAATGGCACATTTCCGTCGAGAGTTTGACGATATCAGTGACGATTTAACAATTACAGCCCGATTTGTCCCATTTCTCGCTGAAAACGCACTCCCTTGCACGATTATGCTCCGGTTTGTATCGTTCTGCACTATATCGGACCCATATAGCACATTTCCGTCGAGAGTTTGACGATATCAGTGACGATTTAACAATTACAGCCCGATTTGACCCGTTTCTCGCTGAAAACGCACTCCCTTGCCCCAATTTGGTCCGGTTTGTGTCGTTTTGCACTATTTCGGACCCAAATAGCACACTTCCGTCGATAGTGTGACGATATCAGCGACGGTTCAACAATTACAGCCCGATTTGACACATTTCTCGCTGAAAACCCACTCGCTTGCACGATTTTGCTTCGGTTTGAGTCGTTCTGCACTATTTCGGACCCAAATAGCACATTTCCGTCGAGAGTTTGACGATATCAGTGACAGTTTAACAATTACAACCAGATTTGACCCGTTTCTCGCTGAAAACGCACTACCTTGCACGATTTTGCTCCGGTTTGTGTCCTTCTGCACTATATCGTACCCAAATAGCACATTTCCGTCGAGAGTTTGACGATATCAGCGACGGTTCACCAATTACAGCCCGATTTCACCCATTTCTCGCTGAAAAACGCACTCGCTTGCACGATTTTGGTCCGGTTTGTGTCGTTTTGCACTATTTCGGACCCAAATAGCACATTTCCGTCTAGAGTTTGACGATATCAGTGACGGTTTAACAATTACAGTCCGATTTGACCCGTTTCTCGCTGAAAACGCACTCCCTTGCACGATTTTGCTCCGGTTTGTGTCGTTCTGCACTATATCGTACCCAAATAGCACATTACCGTCGAAAATCTGACGATATCACGATTTGTCCCATTTCTCACTGAAAACGAACTCCCTTGCTCGATTTTGCTCCGGTTTGTGTCGTTCTGCACTATATCGTACCCAAATAGCACATTTCCGTTGATAGTTTGACGATATCAGCGACGGTTCAACAATTTCAGCCCGATTTGACCCATTTCTCGCAGAAAACGCACTCCCTTGTACGATTTTGGTCCGGTTTGTGTCGTTTTGCACTATATCGTACCCAAATAGCACATTTCCGTCGAGAATTTGACGATATCACGATTTGACGCATTTCTCGCTGAAAACGCACTCCCTTGCACGATTTTGCTCCGGTTTGTGTCGTTCTGCACTATATCGGACCCATATAGCACATTTCCGTCGATAGTTTGACGATATCAGCGACGGTTCAACAATTACAGCCCGATTTGACACATTTTTCGCTGAAAACCCACTCGCTTGCACGATTTTGCTTCGGTTTGAGTCGTTCTGCACTATTTCGGACCCAAATAGCACATTTCCGTCGAGAGTTTGACGATATCAGTGACAGTTTAACAATTACAGCCAGATTTGACCCGTTTCTCGCTGAAAACGCACTACCTTGCACGATTTTGCTCCGGTTTGTGTCGTTCTGCACTATATCGGACACAAATACCACATTTCCGTCTCGAGTTTGACGATATCAGTGACGGTTTAACAATTACAGCCCGATTTGACCCGTTTCTCGCTGAAAACGCACTCCCTTGCACGATTTTGCTCCGGTTTGTGTCGTTCTGCACTATATCGTACCCAAATAGCACATTACCGTCGAAAGTTTGACGTTATCACGATTTGTCCCATTTCTCGCTGAAAACGCACTCCCTTGCTCGATTTTGCTCCGGTTTGTGTCGTTCTGCACTATATCGTACCCAAATAGCACATTTCCGTCGATAGTTTGACGATATCAGCGACGGTTCAACAATTTCAGCCCGATTTGACCCATTTCTCGCTGAAAACACACTCCCTTGTACGATTTTGGTCCGGTTTGTGTCGTTTTGCACTATATCGTACCCAAATAGCACATTTCCGTCGAGAATTTAACGATATCACGATTTGACCCATTTCTCGCTGAAAACGCACTCCCTTGCACGATTTTCCTCCGGTTTGTGTCGTTTTGCACTATATCGTACCCAAATAGCACATTTCCGTCGATAGTATGACGATATCAGCGACGGTTCAACAATTACAGCCCGATTTGTCCCATTTCTCGCCGAAAACGCACTCGCTTGCACGATTTTGCTTCGGTTTGTGTCGTTCTGCACTATATCGTACCCAAATAGCACATTTCCGTCGAGAGTTTGACGATTATCAGCGACGGTTTAACAATTACAGCCCGATTTGTCCCATTTCTCGCTGAAAACGCACACGCTTGCACGATTTTGCTTCGGTTTGTGTCGTTCTGCACTATATCGTACCCAAATAGCACATTTCCGTTGAGAGTTTGACGATATCAGCGACGGTTCAACAATTACAGCCCGATTTGACCCATTTCTCGCTGAAAACGCACTCGCTTGCACGATTTTGCTTCGGTTTGTGTTGTTCTGCACTATATCGGACCCAAATAGCACATTTCCGTCTCGAGTTTGACGATATCAGTGACGGTTTAACAATTACAGCCCGATTTGACCCATTTCTCGCTGAAAACGCACTCCCTTGTACGATTTTGGTCCGGTTTGTGTCGTTTTGCACTATTTCGTACCTAAATAGCACATTTCCGTCGAGAATTTAACGATATCACGATTTGACCCATTTCTCGCTGGAAACGCACTCCCTTGCACGATTTTGCTCCGGTTTGTGTCGTTCTGCACTATATCGTACCCAAATAGCACATTTCCGTCGATAGTTTGACGATATCAGCGACGGTTCAACAATTACAGCCCGATTTGTACCATTTCTCGCTGAAAACGCACTCGCTTGCACGATTTTGCTTCGGTTTGTGTCGTTCTGCACTATATCGTACCCAAATAGCACATTTCCGTTGAGAGTTTGACGATATCAGCGACGGTTCAACAATTACAGCCCGATTTGACCCATTTCTCGCTGAAAACGCACTCGCTTGCACGATTTTGCTTCGGTTTGTGTCGTTCTGCACTATATCGTACGCAGATAGCACATTTCCGTCGAGAATTTGACGATATCATTGACGATTTAACAATTACAGCCCGATTTGACCCATTTCTCGCTGAAAACGCACTCCCTTGCACGATTTTGGTCCGGTTTGTGTTGTTTTGCACTATTTCGTACCCAAATAGCACATTTCCGTCCAGAGTTTGACGATATCAACGACGGTTCACCAATTACAGTCCGATTTGACCCATTTCTCGCTGAAAACGCATTTGCTTGCTCGATTTTGCTCCGGTTTGTGTCGTTCTGCACTATATCTTACCCAAATAGCACATTTCCGTCGAGGGTTTGACGATATCAGCGACGGTTCAACAATTACAGCCCGATTTGACCCATTTCTCGCTGAAAATGCACTCGCTTGCACGATTTTGCTTCGGTTTGTGTTGTTCTGCACTATATCGGACCCAAATAGCACATTTCCGTCTCGAGTTTGACGATATCATTGACGATTTAACAATTACAGCCCGATTTGACCCGTTTCTCGCTGAAAACGCACTCCCTTGTACGACTTTGGTCCGGTTTGTGTCGTTTTGCACTATTTCGTACCGAAATAGCACATTTCCGTCGAGAATTTAACGATATCACGATTTGACGCATTTCTCGCTGAAAACGCACTCCCTTGTAGGATTTTGGTCCGGTTTGTGTCGTTTTGCACTATATCGTACCCAAATAGCACATTTCCGTCGAGAGTTTGACGATATCAGCGACGGTTCAACAATTACAGCCCGATTTGACCCATTTCTCGCTGAAAACGCACTCCTTGCACGATTTTGCTCCGGTTTGTGTCGTTCTGCACTATATCGTACCCAAATAGCACATTACCGTCGAAAATCTGACGATATCACGATTTGTCCCATTTCTCGCTGAAAACGAACTCCCTTGCTCGATTTTGCTCCGGTTTGTGTCGTTCTGCACTATATCGTACCCAAATAGCACATTTCCGTTGATAGTTTGACGATATCAGCGACGGTTCAACAATTTCAGCCCGATTTGACCCATTTCTCGCAGAAAACGCACTCCCTTGTACGATTTTGGTCCGGTTTGTGTCGTTTTGCACTATATCGTACCCAAATAGCACATTTCCGTCGAGAATTTGACGATATCACGATTTGACGCATTTCTCGCTGAAAACGCACTCCCTTGCACGATTTTGCTCCGGTTTGTGTCGTTCTGCACTATATCGTACCCAAATGGCACATTTCCGTCGAGAGTTTGACGATATCAGTGACGATTTAACAATTACAGCCCGATTTGTCCCATTTCTCGCTGAAAACGCACTCCCTTGCACGATTATGCTCCGGTTTGTATCGTTCTGCACTATATCGGACCCATATAGCACATTTCCGTCGAGAGTTTGACGATATCAGTGACGATTTAACAATTACAGCCCGATTTGACCCGTTTCTCGCTGAAAACGCACTCCCTTGCACGATTTTGGTCCGGTTTGTGTCGTTTTGCACTATTTCGGACCCAAATAGCACACTTCCGTCGATAGTGTGACGATATCAGCGACGGTTCAACAATTACAGCCCGATTTGACACATTTCTCGCTGAAAACCCACTCGCTTGCACGATTTTGCTTCGGTTTGAGTCGTTCTGCACTATTTCGGACCCAAATAGCACATTTCCGTCGAGAGTTTGACGATATCAGTGACAGTTTAACAATTACAACCAGATTTGACCCGTTTCTCGCTGAAAACGCACTACCTTGCACGATTTTGCTCCGGTTTGTGTCCTTCTGCACTATATCGTACCCAAATAGCACATTTCCGTCGATAGTTTGACGATATCAGCGACGGTTCACCAATTACAGCCCGATTTCACCCATTTCTCGCTGAAAACGCACTCGCTTGCACGATTTTCGTCCGGTTTGTGTCGTTTTGCACTATTTCGGACCCAAATAGCACATTTCCGTCTAGAGTTTGACGATATCAGTGACGGTTTAACAATTACAGTCCGATTTGACCCGTTTCTCGCTGAAAACGCACTCCCTTGCACGATTTTGCTCCGGTTTGTGTCGTTCTGCACTATATCGTACCCAAATAGCACATTACCGTCGAAAATCTGACGATATCACGATTTGTCCCATTTCTCGCTGAAAACGAACTCCCTTGCTCGATTTTGCTCCGGTTTGTGTCGTTCTGCACTATATCGTACCCAAATAGCACATTTCCGTTGATAGTTTGACGATATCAGCGACGGTTCAACAATTTCAGCCCGATTTGACCCATTTCTCGCAGAAAACGCACTCCCTTGTACGATTTTGGTCCGGTTTGTGTCGTTTTGCACTATATCGTACCCAAATAGCACATTTCCGTCGAGAATTTGACGATGTCACGATTTGACGCATTTCTCGCTGAAAACGCACTCCCTTGCACGATTTTGCTCCGGTTTGTGTCGTTCTGCACTATATCGGACCCATATAGCACATTTCCGTCGATAGTTTGACGATATCAGCGACGGTTCAACAATTACAGCCCGATTTGACACATTTCTCGCTGAAAACCCACTCGCTTGCACGATTTTGCTTCGGTTTGAGTCGTTCTGCACTATTTCGGACCCAAATAGCACATTTCCGTCGAGAGTTTGACGATATCAGTGACAGTTTAACAATTACAGCCAGATTTGTCCCATTTCTCGCTGAAAACGAACTCCCTTGCTCGATTTTGCTCCGGTTTGTGTCGTTCTGCACTATATCGTACCCAAATAGCACATTTCCGTTGATAGTTTGACGATATCAGCGACGGTTCAACAATTTCAGCCCGATTTGACCCATTTCTCGCAGAAAACGCACTCCCTTGTACGATTTTGGTCCGGTTTGTGTCGTTTTGCACTATATCGTACCCAAATAGCACATTTCCGTCGAGAATTTGACGATATCACGATTTGACGCATTTCTCGCTGAAAACGCACTCCCTTGCACGATTTTGCTCCGGTTTGTGTCGTTCTGCACTATATCGGACCCATATAGCACATTTCCGTCGATAGTTTGACGATATCAGCGACGGTTCAACAATTACAGCCCGATTTGACACATTTTTCGCTGAAAACCCACTCGCTTGCATGATTTTGCTTCGGTTTGAGTCGTTCTGCACTATTTCGGACCCAAATAGCACATTTCCGTCGAGAGTTTGACGATATCAGTGACAGTTTAACAATTACAGCCAGATTTGACCCGTTTCTCGCTGAAAACGCACTACCTTGCACGATTTTGCTCCGGTTTGTGTCCTTCTGCACTATATCGTACCCAAATAGCACATTTCCGTCGAGGGTTTGACGATATCAGCGACGGTTCACCAATTACAGCCCGATTTGACCCATTTCTCGCTGAAAACGCACTCGCTTGCACGATTTTGGTCCGGTTTGTGTCGTTTTGCACTATTTCGGACCCAAATAGCACATTTCCGTCTAGAGTTTGACGATATCAGTGACGGTTTAACAATTACAGTCCGATTTGACCCGTTTCTCGCTGAAAACGTACTCCCTTGCACGATTTTGCTCCGGTTTGTGTCGTTCTGCACTATATCGTACCCAAATGGCACATTTCCGTCGAGAGTTTGACGATATCAGTGACGATTTAACAATTACAGCCCGATTTGTCCCATTTCTCGCTGAAAACGCACTCCCTTGCACGATTATGCTCCGGTTTGTATCGTTCTGCACTATATCGGACCCATATAGCACATTTCCGTCGAGAGTTTGGCGATATCAGTGACGATTTAACAATTACAGCCCGATTTGACCCATTTCTCGCTGAAAACGCACTCCCTTGCACGATTTTGGTCCGGTTTGTGTTGTTTTGCACTATTTCGTACCCAAATAGCACATTTCCGTCCAGAGTTTGACGATATCAACGACGGTTCACCAATTACAGTCCGATTTGACGCATTTCTCGCTGAAAACGCACTCGCTTGCACGATTTTGGTCCGGTTTGTGTCGTTTTGCACTATTTCGTACCGAAATAGCACATTTCCGTCGAGAATTTAACGATATCACGATTTGACCCATTTCTCGCTGAAAACGCACTCCCTTGCACGATTTTGCTCCGGTTTGTGTCGTTCTGCACTATATCGGACACAAATACCACATTTCCGTCTCGAGTTTGACGATATCAGTGACGGTTTAACAATTACAGCCCGATTTGACCCGTTTCTCGCTGAAAACGCACTCCCTTGCACGATTTTGCTCCGGTTTGTGTCGTTCTGCACTATATCGTACCCAAATAGCACATTACCGTCGAAAGTTTGACGTTATCACGATTTGTCCCATTTCTCGCTGAAAACGCACTCCCTTGCTCGATTTTGCTCCGGTTTGTGTCGTTCTGCACTATATCGTACCCAAATAGCACATTTCCGTCGATAGTTTGACGATATCAGCGACGGTTCAACAATTTCAGCCCGATTTGACCCATTTCTCGCTGAAAACACACTCCCTTGTACGATTTTGGTCCGGTTTGTGTCGTTTTGCACTATATCGTACCCAAATAGCACATTTCCGTCGAGAATTTAACGATATCACGATTTGACCCATTCTCGCTGAAAACGCACTCCCTTGCACGATTTTCCTCCGGTTTGTGTCGTTTTGCACTATATCGTACCCAAATAGCACATTTCCGTCGATAGTTTGACGATATCAGCGACGGTTCAACAATTACAGCCCGATTTGTCCCATTTCTCGCTGAAAACGCACTCGCTTGCACGATTTTGCTTCGGTTTGTGTCGTTCTGCACTATATCGTACCCAAATAGCACATTTCCGTCGAGAGTTTGACGATATCAGCGACGGTTTAACAATTACAGCCCGATTTGTCCCATTTCTCGCTGAAAACGCACACGCTTGCACGATTTTGCTTCGGTTTGTGTCGTTCTGCACTATATCGTACCCAAATAGCACATTTCCGTTGAGAGTTTGACGATATCAGCGACGGTTCAACAATTACAGCCCGATTTGACCCATTTCTCGCTGAAAACGCACTCGCTTGCACGATTTTGCTTCGGTTTGTGTTGTTCTGCACTATATCGGACCCAAATAGCACATTTCCGTCTCGAGTTTGACGATATCAGTGACGGTTTAACAATTACAGCCCGATTTGACCCATTTCTCGCTGAAAACGCACTCCCTTGTACGATTTTGGTCCGGTTTGTGTCGTTTTGCACTATTTCGTACCTAAATAGCACATTTCCGTCGAGAATTTAACGATATCACGATTTGACCCATTTCTCGCTGAAAACGCACTCCCTTGCACGATTTTGCTCCGGTTTGTGTCGTTCTGCACTATATCGTACCCAAATAGCACATTTCCGTCGATAGTTTGACGATATCAGCGACGGTTCAACAATTACAGCCCGATTTGTACCATTTCTCGCTGAAAACGCACTCGCTTGCACGATTTTGCTTCGGTTTGTGTCGTTCTGCACTATATCGTACCCAAATAGCACATTTCCGTCGAGAGTTTGACGATATCAGCGACGGTTTAACAATTACAGCCCGATT